>NW_020201720.1:16293-17569 GCF_001531365.2 Cynara cardunculus var. scolymus
TGGGTAATTGTGGATCGTTTATCTAAATCTGCACATTTTCTACCGATAAGAGAGAAATATTCTTTGGAAAAGCTAGCGCAGATTTACATTAAAGAAATCGTTACTAGACACGGKGTTCCTTTGTCTATTATCTCTGATAGAGATAGTCGGTTTACTTCAAAATTCTGGGGAGGATTACAGAAAGCTCTGGGGTCCGAAATTTGACTAAGTACAACTTATCATCCACAGACTGATGGACAGAGTGAAAGAACTATTCAAACTCTTGAAGATATGTTAAGAAGTTGTATTATTGATTTCGGAGGATCATGGGAAGATCACTTACCATTAATAGAGTTTGCATATAACAAGAGTTATCATTCCAGTATCCAAGCGGCACCATATGAAGTGTTGTATGGACGTAAATGTCGAACGCCGTTGTGCTGGAATGAAGTGGGTAAGAAACAACTAACAGGTCCTGAAATTGTTCAAGAAACTTTCGAAAAGATTGAACAGATCCGTGAAAGAATCAAAACAGCACATGATCGCCAGAAAAGCTATGCTGATAATCGTCGGAAATCCATAGAGTTTGATGTAGGCGATTTTGTAATGTTAAAAGTTTCGCCATGGAAAGGTGTTATCAGATTCGGGAAGAAAGGAAAGCTCAGTCCAAGGTATGTGGGGCCGTTCAGAATTTGTAAACGAATCGGGCCAGTAGCATATCAGTTAGAGCTACCAGAAGAACTAAATCGGATTCATAACACTTTTCACGTATCGAACCTGCGAAAATGTTTGGCTGATCCGAATCTAGCTGTACCTTTGCCAAAAATTCAATTAGACAGTAAATTAAACTTTTGTGGAAACACCAGAAGTCGTAATTGACAGAAAGATCAAGGTGTTGAGAAACAAAGAGATAAGTCTGGTTAAAGTACAGTGGAAGTTTCACAAAGGACCGGAGGCGACCAGGGAGTTAGAGTCAAAGATGAGGTTAGAATACCCGTGGCTTTTTTATTAAAGGAATTCCTGGATGGAATTCTCTAGAGGGGTGGATAATGTGATAACCAGATACTGGTTATTACCCAAGGTATTTAATACGTGATTATCTGATTTAATAATTACTTGATAGCATGATAATTGATACATGCCGGTATGAGAATTTATGAATGAATTGAATATATATATATATATTTTGTGTGAGTATATATATATATATATGATTATTATGGATGTATGTATGTGTATGCATGTGGGTATGCATGGGTGCATGTGGGTATGCATAGGTGTATATGAAGTTTTAATA
>NW_020201720.1:18944-20357 GCF_001531365.2 Cynara cardunculus var. scolymus
GTGTATTGCAGGAAGTATAGAAAGTAAAGGAAATGAAAAGATTTAATGTTTTTCTTATATGCATTCGGCTGCAGAACTGCTTTTGTTGATTAGTACAAGATTGTATTTTGAATTTTTGGACCTTGTATTTGGTCATGATTGTAGATTCTTGTACTAAGGGACCAGATGTATATGAATATGTACTTCTTTGGTGTGAAATATGTGTTAAATGAAACATGTGGGTTGGGATGTTACAATTTCATCAAAAACGATGTAGAGAAAGGTACGATTGAAATGTTGTAGGACTGAACTTCAGTGTTAAATTGTATTCTTCTTGAAAAGATAAAATTGTCTATAATTGTTGTAAAAGTCATTGTGTTTGACTTTCCTGTTAGTTTGACTTTGACTTTGAAGGGTTCAACTTTGACCCTATATAAAGCTTGTCTTAGTGTAATTATAGTAAGAGCTTCATTGTAATATTCATTACATAATAATAGAGTTTGACTAATCTTTGAAGGTTAAAAAAATGTTAGGACTGAAATTCAGTGTTAGATTGTATTCGTCTTGAAAGATAAAATTGTCTATAATTAAATAGACATCGTGTTTGACTTTCTAGTATAGTTTGACTTTGACTAGTGGGTTTTAACTTTGACCCTATAAATAGTCTTGTCTTTTGTGTAATGAAGTAGAAGATTTCATTGTAAAGATACGTAAAGTTTGAGAGTTTATAGTGCATTGACTAACTTTGACATTCTCTCTCAAATCTCATTCTTTCAAGTTCATCAAATCTGCCATTGATTCTTAAGAGATTTAACTGAAGATTGATCATAGATGACTTACAATGTTCTTTGTCAGTACAGACCATCAACTTGCTGACATTTTTACTAAGGCTCTTGATGAAAAGAGAATCAATTTCTTAGTCAGCAATTTCTTAGTCAGCAAGTTGGGTATGCTCAATCTTCATTAACTCAGACAGAGCCTCTGCATCCTTCTCGAGCATATCTCTGTTTGACATCTGGTAATTTTGTTTTGTCTATGAGACAGAGCCTCTGCATCTACTATGCAGTGTCTCTTGCTTGAATCTTTTATCTTTTTGTCATATAGAGCTTCTGTATATATGATACAGAGTCTCTATACCTTGTTCACCGTGCTTGTACACTTCTTATGATTTTGTGATCCAAACATAGTTCAAGGGGGAGAAAGGGGAGCACCGGATCTTCGACCATACAGAGCCTTTATATGTACTATTGTCACACCCCGCAAAAGTGGAAACACGGGGTATGGCAGGTAGAGTCTCATACCAATAGTGTATAAACAACACAACCATACAATTTAAAACATAATTACAAAATATTTAAAGTTTACAATCCCAAATACAAGTTTGCAACACTAAACATAAAATAAGATTGAAATTTCTAAATGTGACACGTCTTC
>NW_020201720.1:21472-22978 GCF_001531365.2 Cynara cardunculus var. scolymus
ACTTATCACAACTGAAATGGCAGATTGCACCATGCTAGTAAAATACTCATAAATGGATTTCTACTAGGTTTTATTCAAAGATTCAAGTTGTATTGGAAACCTAATACTTATACGAAACTTTTAAACTAAAAATCACTCATTTTGGATGAGTTGAGAGGAAGATATGACACCTTAAAGTCACATGCACATATCTGCCATCAATTGACAGAATGCACACCTAACTTGTAAAAATCGGTTCATGCCYCAAAACATCATATGTTTGAGTGAGACTGGATTCAAATGAACCCTAACTCATGAAATAAAGTTTTAGAAGAAGAACCACATATTAAGGACAAATAAATAGAAACATATTAACACACAAAGTAAAGGTTACCAACTGGTGAATTCACATTTTACACACCTATAGAGTTTAAGGTGATTGGAGGTCAAAACTCCATAATTTTATGTGATTCCACTTTCATATGAAATAAAATCCATAAGGTTAACTCTCAAAAGAAGATTCATCCATTTTCATTGAGTTATGAGAGAGATAAGGTCGATGTAACACACATATACGAATCTGTCAAAATCGGACAGATTGCATGTTCATCTTAATTTAGGAAAATGAAACCTCAAATCACCACCATTTTGACTGAAATCAGTGGAATTTGAAAGATATTTCATTAAACTAACATCCAAAAGAAAAATAAAAAAATTTGGATGATTAACCAGAAAGTTATGACCATTCAAAGTAGGATTTACCTACTRAAAAATCTCATATGCGTAGCTATAATGTTTAGAGCATTTGGGGGGTCAAAACTCAATGATTTTGAGTGAGACCAAATGAAATGCAACCCCAACTCAGTAAATAAACTTTTAAAGGAAACCTCATAACGTTGGAACAAACCAATTAAAAGATATGGACGAGTTTGTGCATATAAACAGAATCTGACAGCACCAGAATTTTAGTTTTTATGAAATAACCACATAAAATCACGATTTCTTCCTATCTCTTTGAGTTATATCATTTGGGTCATGGATTACCACCATCAAATGAACACTTTTACATTTTTTTGGTGTATAATCTCACCTTGAAACTCAAAGTTTTCGAAACCCATGAAATAGATGATGAATAATGCAAGAAAAGGGTTTTTCTTCCCAAAACATACAAGAAAAGTAAGAAGGGTTGAAGGTATTACCTTATTTCGTATGGGATGATGATTGGAACTTCAAAAATTTGTCTAGACGATGAAGAAGGAGGAGAATTCGGCTGGAAATGGAGAGGGAAAGGAGATGATCTTCAATGTGTCCCTTGGGTTTAAGGAGAGAGAGAGAAGAGAGAGTTTTGGAAAATTGAAATGGAATTGAAATAGTTTAATGATAATTGATAGTTTTAATAAGGTAATTGAGAGGGAAAGGAGGGAGGGTGAGGGGCCGGCCTCTTGGCCCAAACCAACCCCAAATATATAAAAATATTTATAAAAGAAAATAAGACTAAAGCCCAAAATGCACAAAAGCCCGATTCTT
>NW_020201720.1:25706-26772 GCF_001531365.2 Cynara cardunculus var. scolymus
AATCCAAAATTCGCATTTGGAAAGTTTGGCGTACAACTTTTCCTTCTTGAGCAATTCTAGGATCAAMCTTAAATKTTGCTCATRCTCCTTCTTATCTCGTGAGTAAATCAATATATCGTCTATGAACACAGTCACAAACTTGTCTAGGTACGGTCAGCAGACTCTGTTCATCAAATCCATGAAGACTGCCGGAGCATTTGTTAGTCCAAAAGGCATGACTAGAAACTCGTAATGACCGTATCGAGTTCTAAATGCCGTCTTAGCAATGTCTTCTTCGCGAACTCTCATCTGCTGATATCCTGATCGAAGATCGATCTTTGAGAAGTACGTAGCACCTTGTAGTTGATCAAACGAATCGTCGATTCGGGGGAAGAGGATATCGGTTCTTAATGGTCAACTTATTGAGTTCCCTAAAATCGATGCACATCCGAAGGGATCCGTCTTTCTTTTTGACAAATAGAACTGAAGCTCCCCAGTGTGAAGAGCTGGGTCTGATAAATCCTTTGTCGAGTAGCTCCTTTAGTTGTTCCGACAGCTCCTTCATCTCAGATGGTGCTAACCGATATGGTGCTTTTGYCACGGGTGCAGCCCCAGGAATTAGTTCTATATAGATCTCAACTTGTCTTGGTGGGGGTATTCCAGGCAATTCATTTGGGAATACTTCGGGAAAGTCCCRAATTATAAGAATATCTTGAACATTTTTTTTTTCAGTTTTCTTGTCCATAACGTGAGCTAAAAAGGCAATGCACTCCTTTCTCAAATACTTTCGCATCTTCAAACACGTCAGTATTTTAATACCCCTTCTGGGTTTCTCTCCGTGTACTTCGAGTATTCCCCCTTTGGGTAACGGAATTCGAACGATCTTCTCGAACAACTAATTTCAGCTCRRTTCTTRRATAACCAATCCATGCCCACAATTATGTCAAAACTTCCTAGTTGGATCGGGATTAAATTTATACAAAGATCCCTACTAGTCAAGTTTGAAGTGCAATCTATTATTATATCTCTGGTCCTAATTTCTTGGCCATTGGCAAACTTAATTACTAATCACATCATCAATAAAACT
>NW_020201720.1:28307-29798 GCF_001531365.2 Cynara cardunculus var. scolymus
AATGCTCATAACAAGACTTATATAACGATATAAATCTATCAAACAATTTCAAACATGCTTTTTACCCCAAAACAAGAAATTGTTAAAAAGGGGGCTGTGGAACTCACCTTTTGATATAGAGCTTCGAAGATAAAGCAATGCGATCCGATTACCGGGGTAAATCAACGGTTCCCTAATAATAGGAATAACCAAAATCGTTACTTATTGATTCATCTCTATCTATGGTTTACTAAATCTTAAGTCCATAATTGTCCACATTTGTCCCAACATTTATCCATAGTCCAAGTACATATAATGTCCATATGCTCATTAAAGAGTTAATTTATACTGGAAATGTAGCTATAATCCCATGGAATAACAAGTTTTACAATATTTATCCAAATCCAGAATTTCAGATTCTGGACAGAAACGTTAGGTTACAAATATGATCCATTAAAAAGACTTAAAGAATGAAATAAGTTCCCATATTTTTATATGGTTTATAGCACTGAGTTATAGCCATCGTGACCAAATTTCATGAAGATTGGGTAAGAGATGATGCTTCAAATAAATCATGCAATGCAACTTATCACAACTGAAATGGCAGATTACACCATGCTAGTAAGATACTTTAAAACAGAGTTCTACTAGGTTCTCTGCAAATATTCAAGTTGTATTGGAAACCTAACACTTATACAAAAATTTTAAACTAAAAATCACTCATTTTGGATGAGTTAAGAGGAAGATATGACACCTTAAAGTCACATGCACATATCTGCCATCAATTGACAGAATGCACACCTAACTTGTAAAAATCGGTCCATGCCTGAAAACATCGTGTTTTTGAGTGAGACTGGATTCAAATGAACCCTAACTCATAAGAGAAAGTTTTAGAAGAAGAACCACACATTAAGGACAAATAAGTAGAAACATATTAACACACAAAGTAAAGGTTACCTACTGGTGGATTCACATTTTACACACGAGTTTAAGGTGCTTGGAGGTCAAAACTCCACACTTTTATGTGATTCCACTTTCATATGAAATAAAATCCATACGTTTAACTCTCAAAAGAAGATTCATCCTTTTTCATTAAGTTATGAGAGAGATAAGGTCGATGTAACACACATATACGAATCTGTCAAAATCGGACAGATTGCATGTTCATCTTAATTTAGGAAAATGAAACCTTAAATCACCACCATTTTGAGTGAAATCAGTGGCATTTGAAATATATTTCATTAAACTAACATCCAAAAGAAAAATCAACAAATTTGGATGATTAACCAGAAAGTTATGACCATTCAAAGTAGGATTTACCTACTGAAAAATCGCATATGCGTAGCTATAATGTTTAGAGCATTTGGGGGGTCAAAACTCAATGATTTTGAGTGAGACCAAATGAAATCCAACCCCAACTCAGTAAATAAACTTTTAAAGGAAACCTCATAACGTTTGAACAAACCAATTAAAAGATATGGACGAGTTTGTACATATAAACAGAATCTGACA
>NW_020201720.1:30580-48732 GCF_001531365.2 Cynara cardunculus var. scolymus
AAGCAACTATCGGAATTTCTTAAAATTTCTCAACTAAACTAATCTGACTAACTCCTAATCTATAAATTAACTTCAATAACACTAATATATTCTTAATAATAGCTAACCTGGGATTTCGAATTTGACTGCTGTCACAACTATACAGAGCATCTGACTCTTTAAATTTTCAAATTTGAAGAGAGAATATATGTATAGTCCAACCATGAGTCTCTGTGTGAGTTCCTAAGGTATGTAATCCTTTCCTATAACCATACTCTGCTTTCATTTCTTAACTCATGTTCAACTCTCTTGTACAGCAACTATGTATCTCTCATACAGAGCATCTGTCTCACGCTTGTTGTCATCTTTCTCTATAACACAGAGTATGTGTCTTCTTATATTTGTCTAAGTGTTTTGTTTCAAACAGAGATTTCCTTCCATTCTTATTTTGTCTAAACTCTGTTTGAAAAACTCTTTTCTTTTATTTGAAGGTGTAATTAAATATATAATATTTTTTAATGTAAGCAGTCACTTACAGAAGCTCACTGCCTGTATCCCTAATTTTTCAAATAAGGGAGGCAGGACGCAATGCATGTCAAGCCACATGGCTTCTCCCCACAGACTTGTGCAGAATGCGCTTCAGTTATTGATGCTTCGGTAAGATTTTCACTCGAGTGCCTATTAGGAAATCCTTATTTAAATGAGTCATTATCCACAATTTCAAATTTCTTTACGCTTTCAAAAACTCTCAAATTATTATTCTCAATCTACCCTTCCATGAACTCAAGAACTGTCAACCGCCATTGACGAACTTCAAGCTCTACGAATCATCATTCCAAGTTCCATTCAATCGATTTTCCCATAACAAGTAAGTTCTTTGCACCCAAATCTGTTCTAAAACCACTAATTCAAGAACTAATTAAACAACCTTTCTCAAACCCTAACTTTTCCCAAGAAAATCAAATACCAGTCATCTTCTTTATCTTTCGCCACGAAACCTGCAGAATGTCTACTTCCGCATCAAACAACTCCCAAACACATACCACTAACCTTAAATCCATTGAGGGAACCAACCAAAACATCATCCCCTTCCTTTGAAACCCAATAACCACTCTCTTTACCTAATCTTTGATAGTTTCGACTCCAAGTTTCACCCAATCGTCGACATCCTTCACCACCACTTTCTAAACCCTGCCCTCACAAATGCGGATGACGCCGTTCATAAGGGATTCATTCAGAAATTTTGGCAGTCCTATGACATCACCGACTCCCAACGTAGGATTGTGGGTGCTTTTTACGTTCCCTCCACCACGGAATATGTCACTCTCCCAACCGGGGATAAGCTGGTGACCTTTCTGAAGATGTTGGGGTACAACCAACAAATCGGGTACCCATCACAGTACTGTCGACAATACCTGCCACCAAGGTGGAACGTCCTATTCACATTGGTCAATCGCTCACTGACGGGCAAGATTGGCAGCCTCAACATGTGCTCAACGAATATTTTGCAGATCGTGTAAGAGATATTTTTCGATCTTCCCCTCGACTAGTCGATTCTTTATACAGAATTCAAGCATGCGGTCGCCAAGAAGATCCTTGACGTCTCTAAAGAAAAAGAGTTGCCCACTCTGCTCTTCCCGCACTTTCTATGTCTTCTTGTAAGACCTAGCATTGAGGAGCAGAACATCGACATCACAGGCTTTCTTATGCACAAGGTGCATGTGCTTTCAACGTACAAGCCCATTGCTGAGAGGCCCATTCTAACAAAGCTGGTGGGCTATATGAAGATGAGGAAGGTGAGAAGACCATACAGACGTGTATGTGAGGCGCTACAAACAGTGCCTCGAACCCTGACATGCATAGGGACAAACCATGAGGGAGAAGAGGCAGAAAGACTTTTACTCAAGGGGGGAGCAAGGAAGGGGAGAGAGAGGGAGTTGAAGAAAAAGAGGCAGGAAGCCAATCCAAGAGGGAGAAGGAGGAAAATAGAAAGAGAGAGAGGGAAGAATAAGAGAGACGAGAGGAAGCAATGAGAGCTAAGAGGGAGGAAGAAGAGAGAAGAGGCCCTGCGTTAACAACAAGAACAAATTTCAAGTTTGATGCAGAGGACTCTAAGGAAGAGCAAGAAGAGAGTGAAGATGAGAGCTCTTCCTCATCTGAGAGCGATGAGGGCGATCAGGGAGGAGAGGGAGCAGCTGCTTTGGCTCAGGAAGAGCCAGAGCAGCCTAGGATGCAGAATAGGCACATATATAAATTCCAAGCCCAACTCCCAGTGCATCCACCCAATCTGAATCAGTTAGTCGAGCAACATGAGTCACTGAACAAGAGGCGCACACCTTGAACCCTTACTAGCCAAGCCAGCCAGAGGTCACATCTGCCTCTTGCCATGTTAGCCAAAGAGAAGCCACATTGCAAGGCTCACCCTCTCAAAAGGGTGATACCTTTGAAAAGACAAGTGGCATGTCTCCCCATGCCATGCCACTCTCTTATACAGAGGAATTCGTTTCCCCTGTAAAAAATATCTCCCAACCTTGGTCAGAGCAAGGACTATGTGCATGCGGCTTAGAAACTCTCGACAGGTCTCTTAGTCCAATCAACGAGGGTTCCGTTTCAGACTCTGAATCTTTTAAGGAAACCCTCTTGAAAGAATAATTGTACTATCTTCTCCTCTAAGAGAGACACGAGGATCGGCTAGAAATCCATCCTTGACCAACATTAAATGAGTCAAGAAAGAAGGTGTCCTGGGAACAAGGACTGAACCTGGCTTATTTGTTGAGCCAGAGGTTACCCCAACTGCATATGTTACAAAGCATGAGTTCCAATCCTTTGCCACCTCTGTGCTTTGCTCTTTGGATGAGCTAAAACTCAACATGGCCTGTGCAGAGCCATCAACCTCTGCACCTGCTCTGGATGAGGTTCGATCATCCTTAGCAGTATTGAGAGCTGAGTCTTTGACAAATGCTATTCGACTCGAACAATTATAGGAATTGACGGCAATCAATTTAGAGACCCTGCAATTGCTCACATTCAGAGGGATGCTGCGTCCACCTCAACTCAAGATCAGACAGCACTCATCCCTCTGAGTGTCTCTGTTGACTACATAACCCAAACCGAGATGCGGGCTCTGGGTGATCAACTACTTCAAAATGTGGATAGCTACACCTCTGACTTCATCAACACGGCCAAGTAGGCATTCATTAACATGCGATGCTCTCTGCCTGTGTTCAATTTTAGGGCGAACGTGGAGATCACCAAATCCATAAATACATCTTTAGACATCGTCGACCTCTTCGATGCAAAGGTTAAGGCCATGGCTCCTACTAATGTGCAAAAGCCAAAGCGTAAGCCAACAAAGCCATCCACTTGTGTAGAAGCATCGAAGAAGAAGAGGCTTGACAACAATGAGAACCCAGTCCAGTTTGGTCCTCAAAGTCATCAAGAGGGGGAGAAACAGCCTTCTGCATCAAGAATTACCATCCCTCCTGCTGCCCCCTCTGTCTCTACTCTTAAAAAGCAAGCCCCTGCGTCATCCAACCAAAAATACAGAGCTCTACACGTACAAGAGGAGGCTGTCATAAAAGAAATGGTGTCGGTTGCATCAGGAGTAGCCACTTAGGCAGGGAAGATGGCCGATGAAGAGGACACAATGAAGCTTCTTTCAATTTATGCCTTTTCATCGTCATCGAGCCTTTCATCATTCGCGGAATACTTTATGGAAACCACTCCACCCGTAAGGATTAATGAAGAAGAGGTGGTAGTGGTGAACATCATGGAACCAGAAAAGAAAAAACAATGAAAAGAACATGCTCCTCCTCCAATGGCGATACCACTAGCCTCTAAGGTCACCGTCGCCGTGCCACCACCACACCGCCAAAACCACACAGCTAAGGTCCCCATTCAAGGGACCAGAGTCGTTACACCTGTTCTTAGGCATGAGGGTCCAGTCAGAGCTAGCCAGCCAGAAGCAAGCAACAGCAGGCCTCGAAGCTCCAAACCATCCTCTGATCGAGTACAAGAGATCAAGGACCAAATGGATGCAATGATGAGGCCCATACCTCGTAGAAAGCCAATCAAGGGCACTGCCGACAGTGAAGACTTGTTCCAATATCTTTTTTTTTTTTGTAAGGGTGTCCGRGCCAAAGCCCGACTAATCCCCGGAAATTTTGGAGGCTAAACATGGCCCCACTTAAATGTCGCAAACACTCCCTTCCCAGGGCTCGAACTCGGGTTCATGACTATGCCATGCCCAAGCCTTTACCACTAGGCTGGATGGTCTTTGACTTGTTCCAATATCTTTACAGCCAGAAAGTAATCAAAAGCTTGTATTGAAGGTTACTAATGGAAATAAAAGAAACGGCCATTTTAAACCCCCTAGGGGATAAAATCAATGCATTGATGAATCATAGCTTACCATGTGTAAAGTGAAATAATTGCCTCTAGGTGGGAAGTCCAATCAAGAACCTCCATGTGGCAGTTTGTTAGGCAAGAGCTGACAAAACAATAGCTGATGTCATAAGCATTTCATTAGCAGCTGAAGACTGGAATGGTTCCAAAGATGGGTAGTTCATAGGCTAGAGGCGCTCTTCATCAGTGGGTGATCATCAGGTTTGGTATCTGTCGTACTTCATGGTATATCTCTGATTTGTCTTTATAGGGTCTCTATTCTTCAGCACTTAACCATTTTACAATACTTTTACAGATAAAAAATTAAGGTCTAACAAGGAGGGAAAGATTTATGAGACATGGACCCATATCATGGATAATAGGTACAGAGATTTGATGATGGATAAATGTGAAAGGGCCACGACATAGGCCATTCAGGCGGATTAGGTAAGGTGGTACGGTGATTACTTCACACCCTTTAAAGGACACCACCCTCCCTAAATCCCAAAGGATTTTTGGCTTCATATGATTGATCAGGTCTTTTTCTTGATTGTGAGCATTGTGCATTACTTTTGTTCTATACCGACTTATGTGTTTTGTATTTAAGAGGTGTGGGATATAGATTGTTGGAGATCCCATTCTAGGGTTGGTAAGGCTAATCGGGCGACTCAGTTTGAGAGGGTGTCATTGAGGCACATCGGGGGATCGATCAGTTGTGCACAGCATCGACACCAGATGGTAAGTCTACAGTTTTTTTAATATATAATTAGATTTGTATGTTTACTAACAACTTAACTTAATTGTTTATTGTATAGAGAGACATGGGGTCATGAGCCGAGTAATTCTGAGGTGTTTGAGAAGACCCATTGCACGACTAGAAGGTTACTCTCAGTTCTTTTGACTCACCTTCTGATCCTCCTTAGTTTGTTTACCCCAAAATGTCTAAAGCAGCGGTAAGTTTTCTAAAACCATTACTCTGTTTTATAAAAAAATTTGATAGGTTTGAAATAATATTTTATAGTCGTAGGGTGATGCTATTAGTTTGGGTTACCACTGTTGGGCAGACGTTAGGCTAAGTAGATAGGTTAGATATATTTGATTACAGTTGTTATGCTGCTGAAATGTATACAAAATATAAGCTCACCCATATTTGTTTTGGTAAACCATAGGAGGGATTTTGAGGGCTTAGGGATGAGACCAATCTAGTGTAGAGTCGGGCACCATGCCTCTTGATGATGCATCTGATTGCAAGCAGAGTGTTGGAGGATGGAGAAAATCTCGTCTTTTAGGTTCGTGACCTCTGAGAATCCTCATTATGTTATGATAGATTATTGTAGTAGAGGCACCGTGAGATGACCCATGACTGGATCACCAACATATGTATGTTGGTTATATGGTTAGGTATCATGTTGTAACTTTAATTACCAAAAATTATAGATTTTTGTCAGATATTGAAATTTTACAGGTAGTTGAGTTGATAGTGAAAATGTCAAGGATAGAGGAACAGGCGAAGTAGCGGGAGGATAGCTGAGTTTTAGGCCGAACTGAAGAATAGAGTCGATTTAGAGGTTTGACACGTCAGACAAGTTGCCCAGTTAGTTGAGCAAGCCTTATTATCGACTAAGTTTGTTGTTGATATATAGGAGCACGGATACGCTCTCCCCCATCCTGGCCATCCCCGCCATCCCCCTAGTTAGATTGTTATGTACCCCCGACATTATTTGAATTGTAAGAATTTGGTATTTTAAATTATATGAATTGGTTATTCTTTATTTTGTTGGGAAGTTTTTGTTATTTTGAATTTAGCAGGTTTTGTATAAAATATATACAGAAAATGTAAAATTTTAGTTTTATTTTTTTTTAAATTACTAAAATCGGCGATGGATTAGTGACAGAAATTCATCACTAATGGTTGGTGGGACCGTCCCCTAGCATATCGTCACCACTTTGGTTTGTCGTTGATCTTGGCCCACGCTAATTCATCGTTGATCCATCGCTAATCTTGGACCTCACTAATCTGTTCCATCGCTAACATCCGTCACTGATAGCATCGCCCACAACCCTATGGCCGACGGACTATCAGCGAGGGATCAGTGAGGGATCAACAACGGGTCAGAGCATTAGCGACGGCTCATGGCTCAATGTTGGGTTTAAGCTGATTGTTATATTCAAGAGTTTCTTTTTTGTAAATTTTGTCTTAGTTGCTTTGTAGGTATAAATAGGTTGTAATTAGTTGTAAGGATTCTTATTTGTAATATTCATGAAGTTTAATATAATTTACATTTGGCTAAATTCTCTCAAAGTATTCATCTTTTCTACTTTGATTGTTTGCATATCTGATTGAAGAATTTGGAAATTACGATTGGTATTAGAGCAAACTACAGCAATTTTGATTCAAAAATATGCCCAGAAACTGGAAATTTGGCTGAAAATTCGGACTGTTCTTGAGTGTTCTTGATCATATTCTTCATTTTATTAAAGAACTCATTGAATTTTAATTGTTTGATTGTTGTATTACCGCGAACTGTGTGTGAAATCTTGTTTAGAATCAATTTGTTCAAACACTTTTCATAATTGAATTGATTCAGTAATTCAATTTTTGAACTATGTGATTTTTGGATATTGAGATTGTTCTTCATCAATTTGTCAAATTGAGTGATTTTGATCGAATTTTAGGTGAATTAAGTGCTAAATTTGTGTGTGTGATTGAATTTCGAGCATTTCTGCATATTTTTCATTCAATTAGACTCATATTTTGTGCTAATTCAATTGATTTTTTGGAAGTCCTAGAAGAGTTCTTACTCATCGCTCGTTGACGTTGTTCATCAAGCGATAAGTGATACTCATTGAACGTTGAATCTGTGGATTTCGTAGATTTGTGTGTTGTTCGATTTGTTTAGTTGTCTGATTAAGTGTTTTCATTGATTAAGTCATTTTGTGACTTGTAGTTTTTGTTTGAATAGATTTGTATTCGGATAAAGTGTTGTACGATTTGTGAGTTTTGTTATCCGGATAGCTTTAAATTTGGTGATATGTTATGCATTATTGTTTCTTATCCGGTGATTTAGTTGTCCGGATATCTTGGTATCCGGTAAGAACTTCATTCATTAGTGTATCTGGTGAGAACTTCATCCGTATAAGTTCTTTAGTAGTTAAAATTTTTGTTAATCTTTGTGTCCAGATAAGTGTGGATAATCTGTCTGTCCGAATAAGTGTGTGTTTCTTAAAATTCATTCTTAATATCCGGTTAACTCTTTGTTCGGATAACACTATGTCCGGAGACCTTAGTGTCCAGAGACATAGTGTCCATTCTATCCGTATAAGTTGTGTTGAGAAGAATTGTCTATATAAATCCTATTGATTTTTTTTAATTTCTTTGGGTGGAATTTGTGACACATTGTCAAATTCTATATTTTTGAATCTAAATTTTGAAATGTAGAGATCTATGTTCTTTTAAATCAGATAAAATTCAAGAGAAGCGATAGCCATAGGTACTGATACAAAACCACCAGTTTTGTTCAGAGGTGACTATAATTAGTGGAGAGACATATTCCTAAACTTCATTGAAAGGCAGAAAGATGGGGAATTTATTTTGGAATCTTAATGGAGGGTCCAACTGTATTTTGGAAGGAGATTCCTACAGTACCTGAGCAGAATAATCCTGCTGAAGTTGTGGTAAAAGAAAAATCTAAACATAGTCAACCTGAAAAAGACAGAGCACATGTTGATGTGTAAATTATATATGATGCAAGCCTTAACAAATGACATTTACACAAGCATTGATAGCTACAAGAAATCAGGTAAGAGTTTGTGGGATCAAATAGAGAAAATGATGATGGGTTCTAAGGTTGGTACACAACTGAAAATTACCAACTGTATTACAAGTTATGAAGAGTTTAAGGCTAAGGAAGGAGAGATCCTAGATGATGTGTATGAAAGGTTAACCAGATTTTTGAATAAGCTAACCAAGAATAAGATCATTAGGACCAGAATAGAGATTAATGTCAAATTTTTAAGTAACCTTCAGCCAGAATGGAAACCATTTGCAAACAATATCAGATACAATAAGTCCTTGTCTGATATTGACATTCATGTATGAAACATTAAAGCAGAATGAGGAGGATGTTTTGGAGATTAGAGATTTGAAGAAGAAGAAGAAGAAGAAGAAGAAGAAGAAGAAGAAGAAGAAGAAGGAGAAGAAGAAGAAGAAGAAGAAGGAGAAGAAGAAGAAGAAGAAGAAGAAGAAGAAGAAGGAGAAAGAAGTGAATGATCCTCTGGCATTTGTGTCTGAAAAAGAGTTAAATCAAAATCTGACAAGTCTGTTAAGGAAGTTGTTTTGTCAAGTGAGTCATCAAGGGAGAAAGTGGTGACAATGAATCTGATTCTGAAATGAAAGAAATTAAACAAGCCATAGTCATGCTGACTAAAGCTTTTCAGAAGAAGTTCTATAAAAAACCTCATTCTAACAATCAAAGATTTTCATCTTGCTCAAAGTATGAATTTAAGGATAAGTTTGGAGAGAAAAAGAAGCATGATGAGAAAAGGTTTGAGAAGAAATTTGCGAGAAGAAAAAGTTTGTTAAGGGAGATCCGGATGAGAATACAAAGTGTCATAATTGTGGAAGTTGGGACATTTTGCTATGAAGTGCAGAAACCCAGTGTCTAAAAACACTGATTACTATAAGAACAAATTCCTTCTTTCCAAACAAAAACATGCAGGTAAAGCGCTCATGGCAGAGGATGATCATTGGCTGAACTTGACTGATGAGGAAGAAGAATCAGATGTTGTTGCTCATATATGTCTGATGGCTAGGAGTGAGAATGATATATCTAAGAATGAGGAAGAAAAAGCATATTCGAGTGATGAGGTACTTGAATCTTCATGTCTGGAACAGATGCAGAGAATGATGTCAAAATTACAAGATTTTCAGCAAAAACTTATATTTAAAAAAGATCGAGTTGCAACATTAGAAAAAAATCTTAAATGCAAAAAGAAATATATATTAAGCTAAACATTGAAAATGCTGGAAATTTTGCATCGGCTCAATCTCTGTTATCTGAGAGCAAAAGTTTTAATGAAAAAACAGATATCTTGAACGAAGAATTATCTTAAATATATGCTAAACTTAAATCTTTGAAGTTAGTTAATGATGATCTGGTTGTAAAGAATAACACTCTTACTTTACAAAAAAAGGTTTTAAATGAAAAACTCAAAGACCTGGAGGAAAGTTGTACAAGAGAGGGCAAACGAATCAAACTACTTTTCTAAATAAACCAACGGCGACCAGATTTTTTAATCTAAGGGAAGGGTTGGGGTACGAAAATCCGAATCGTTTAAAGAAAGCACTATATTTTACTCCAACAATTTATAAATTTTAATATCTTGACCTCGGTCCAGAATACCAAATCATGTTTATGAAATCATCAGAGGAAGTGGAAAAGCTAGAAGACTTGAACAAACAAAGAAAAGATAAAATGAAAATTCCTTTTGATTATACTGAACTAAATGAAAGTTACGAAAATATAGTTCATGTTCTTTCAATAGATTATTTTCATAGTTATTTAAAACAGAACTCGAATCAAAACCGGTTGAACAAAAGCCTTATACTCCTAATCTAATTATGGAAAAAAAAGTTGTTTAACTGGAAAAGATTTTAAATGAAGAAAGACTTTCTTTCTAAAAGGAAAAGGAAGATTTATTGAATAAAATTGAAAATTTTGAAAATTTTAAGAAAGAAGAGGGAATTACTGAATCTGAGTATTTTTCGTGTTCAAAACCTTCTTGTGAAACCTTTGGATCTGATGAGATAAAATTTTCTAATGAAGAGCTTAATTTTTCTAAAATCTTAAATTCGGATTCGTGTTTAGATATAGAGATTGATAAATTTGACTTCACTAAGCAACTACCCAGTCATGATGATTTTATTTTAAATGAAAAGACTGAGGCATCTGACAAAATCTCTGATTTTGAAAATGATTTTTCTGAAAATTCAAAACCTGTTTCTAAGAACATTTATTACAAAAAGAATAAAAGTTCAAAGAAATAGAAGAAGAGTGTTAACAAAAATCTAAAACATAAAGCTCATCGTAAATGTAAATCCAATGATTTTGTTTCACATATTTCAGATAAATCTTTGATGGTCAAGAGTATCTGGCGGGTGAAAAGGTCTACATCTGTACAATCACCAAAATTATCTGATCAGCTTAGGAAGAATAATTGATATTGCAAAAGGCAAAATGTGTTGTTCTTATTGTCGATGGAATGAACTTGTACCTTTTACTACTTTTCATATTCATAATTCTGCTTATTCATGTATTCATAATGATAAAAAAAAATTGTTTTCAAAGAGAGTTGGTTTGGTGATTATAGCATACCACCAACCAGAGCTAGTGTGAAAGGACCCATACTAAAGTGGGTACCTAAACAAATTGATTCAATGTGCAGGTTAAACGGCTTAGATTCTGGAAGCTCAAAACATATGACTAGTAGGAAATATTTTTTTGTCAAATTTTATTAAATCTTTTGGTGGTACGGTAAGGTTTGGAAATGATCAGTACCCACTTATCCTTAGATATGGTGATGTAATTCATGGGAAATTCATGATTAAGAAAGTCTCGTATGTCGAAGGACTTGGTCATAATTTATTTAGTATAGGTGAATTTTGTGATAAAAATAAGGAGGTTTGCTTTAAATCTAACCGGTGCATGTCCGCACTTCTAATGGTAAAGAAATTCTAGTCGGTACCAGAAAATATAATCTTTATACAAATGACTTATCTAATCTACAAGTAGATACTGATGTCTGCTAGATGTTCAAGGCTTTTATGCAGCAAAATTTGTTGTGGCATCGACGACTTTCACATCTTAACTTCAAAATCTGAACATGTTGTTGAACGATAATTTGGTGAAAAGTTTACCTGAGCAGAAGTTCAACAATGACCATGTTTGCGCAGTGTGTGAAATGGGTAAGATTGAGAAGGTTTCTCATAAGTCCAAGGTGGAATTCAACATTGATCGTCCTCCACGTCTACTACATATGGATCTTTGTGGTCCTATGTGAGTTCAAAGTATCAACGGGAAGAGATATGTACTAGTCATTGTTGATGATTACTCAAGATACACATGGGTTCAATTTTCTAAATTCTAAAGATGAAGCTGCAGAGATAATCATCTCATTCTTGAATAGCGTTCAAGTGAATCTTCAGTTATTTGTTTAGAAGATCAAAACAGATAATGGAACTGAATTCAAGAATAAAACTCTGAGTTCATTTCTAGAATCTCATGGTATCATGCATTCATTCTCGGCAGCCCAAAAACCGCAGCAAATGTTGTTGTTCAGCGAAAGAATAGAACATTAGTGAAAGTAGCTCGTACACTTCTTACTTTTTCGAAGCTTCCTCTATTTCTATGGGCTGAAGCTGTTGATTCAGCATGTTTTTCCCAAAATCGTTCTCTCGTACACAAAATTTTGGTAATACACCTTATGAACTCATAAATAAACAAATTCCTAATATCAAATTCTTTTGAGTTTTTGGTTGCAGGTGTTTCGTTTTAAATGACAAAGAGAACAGACGTAAGTTTTCTGCCAAGGCTGATGAAGCAGTTTTTATTGGTCACTCTAAGAATTTTCTACTGCTTACAGGGTCTACAATAAAATAACAAAATGTGTGAATGAGAGCGTTAATGTTTCATTTGATGAAGTTGTGGATGTGGCTTCTGGACAAAACAGTTCAGGACCCGTGCTGATAAATAAATCTTCGTGGAATGCAAATCCAATCGAACAATCTTCTTCTACTCAAAACATTTCTGATTTGGATTATTTATTTGAAAATTCCTATGATGATTATTTTGGAAACAAATCTAATGATTCAAATATTCTTTCCAAGGAAAATAATCAACTCCAATCTGAACAACAGATATGTGGTCCATCTGTTGATGTTCCAGTTACTATTTCAGAAGAGATTAATGAAGAAGTTAATGAAGAAGAAGTGGATGAAGAAATTATAATGGAAGAACAAGGTTGTCCTGTTCCATGTGAAGATGGCTTGAGCAGTAATCTGCCAGAGGTGTCAATCGTACAAGATGAAAATTTTCAACCTCAGTCGAATAATCAGACTATCTCAACCTCTAATATTGAACCTTCACATGAATCAATTCAGGGTAACTCCCCTGGTACATATAAGGATCAACAAGCGATGAAGTGCTTATCGCTCAATGAAGGTATTCAACAGGCGATGAAGGAAGTAGTCAAGCATATTACACAAAATCAATTCAAAACCACTCAAGTGCAAATAAAATAATGATTAAAGCTTGAACGATTGATACGAATTATGATAAAACAAGACTTTAACCACATTTTTGTCTAAAAATAGATTAAAATGACTAATTTGATCAAAAATATCAAGAACAGTTTACGAACTCAAGATTCCAAAAATTCAAAATTGAAACTCAAAATCAATTCAATTATGAAACTGAATGATCCAAACTAATTCAGAAAAGATTTTCGCACAATCTTCAATTAAAATCCAATCAAAACACAAACAGAAATTGAAAATTAATTCAAAAACAGTGACTAACATAGTTCGAACAAAACAGAAAGATTCAAGAACAGTTCATCAATCCAATTCAATGAATTACTTCATAGTCTCATTTCTGGTTGGTGTTTTCTGCTCTAATACCAATTGATGTTCCAGAAATTACTCAATTAAACACATTTATCAAGATCACAATTAAGATTTACAATGACGGTTTATGAAATAGTAGAGAGAGAAAGTTATTCAAAGTTTTTGTGTATTGATCTACAAATGTTACAACAAGAATTACAAAGCAACTAAACTATTTATATAAAGGAGAACAAAAAGCTTGAATACAACATTAAATCGCAAAGCATTGAACACAACACAATTTGTGTCAACTCATCACCAAGACTTTTGAGAAATAAGACGTTATTTTCTTCTTTAGTTCGAGTGATGTCAATTCTGTGACACTGATTAATCAGTGTGTTTAACTTGTTAGTAGTTTTCAGAGGAAGAGCCTTGAAATTTATGTATTCATTCAAACATTAATCTCTCATGTTCTTCCTGGTCTTTAAACCTCCTTCTAACTGACCAGCAAGTTCATCTCATATCTCTTTTGCAGTTTTGCAAGAGTCAAGAGATTGGAATATTTCATTTGGGCTAGCCATGATAAGAATCCTTTCGGCGAATTTCGTATCTAAACTTCAAAAATCTGAACAAGTTGGTAAACGATAATTTGGTGAAAGGTTTACCTGAGCTGAAGTTCAACATATACCATGTTTGCCCAGTATGTGAAATGGGTAAGATGGAGAAGGTTTCTCATAAGTCTAAGGTGGAATTCAACATTGATCGTCCTCTACTCTACTACATATGGATCTTTGTGGTCCTATGCGAGTTCAAAGTATCAACGAGAAGAGATATGTACTAGTCATTGTTGATGACTACTCAAGATACACCTGGTTCATTTTCTAAATTTTAAAGATGAAGCTGTAGAGATAATCATCTCATTCTTGAAGAGCGTTCAAGTGAATCTTCAGTTATTTATTCAGAAGATCAGAACAGATAATGAAATTGAACTCAAAATTAAAACTCAAGCTCATTTCTAGAATCTCATGGTATCATGCATACATTCTCGGCAGCCCGAACACTGCAGTAAAATGGTGCTGTTGAGCGAAAGAATAGAACATTAGTGGAAGCAGCTGCTTACTTTTTCAAAGCTTCCTCTATTTCTATGGGCTGAAGATATTGATACAGCGTGTTTTACCCAAAACTGTTCTCTCGTACACAAAAGGTTTGGTAAAACACACCTTATGAACTCATAAATAAACAAATTCCTGATATCAAATTCTTTTAAGTTTTTTTATTGCAAGTGTTTCGTTTTAAATGAAAAAGAGGACAGAGGTAAGTTTCCTGCCAAGGCTGATAAAGCAGTTTTTATTAGTTACTCCAAGAATTCTCTGCTTCTTACTGGGTCTACAATAAAAGAACAAAATGTGTGAATGAGAGCGTTAATGTTTCATTTGATGAAGTTGTGGATGTGGCTTCTGGACAAAACAGTTCAGGACCCGTGCTGAAAAATAAATCTTCACGGAATGCAAATCCAACTGAACCATCTTCTTCTACTTAAAACATTTATGATTTATAAACCTTTGTCTTTCCGCTGTACTTCTTTTCTGTTTTATAAATTTGCCTGGTTATCCTTTAAAAAAAAACATTTCTGATTTAAATTTTTTTTTTTTGAAAATTTCTATGATGATTATTTTGGAAACAAATATAATTATTCAAATATTCTTTCCAAGGAAAATAATCAAGTCCAATCTAAACAATAGATATCTGGTCCATCTGTTGATGTTCCAGTTACTGTTTCAGAAGAGATTAATGAAGAAGTTGATGAAGAAGAAGTGGATGAAGAAATTATAATGGAAGAACAAGGTTGTCCTGTTCCATGTAAAGAGGGCTTGAGCAATAATTTGTCAGAGGTATCAGTCATACAAGATGAAAATTTTCAACCTCAGTCAGATAATCAGCCTATATCAACCCTTAATATTGAACCTTCACATGAATCAATTCAGGACAACTCCCAGTACATATATGGATCAAAATTCTTATCAATCTTCATACATTCCCTTACCTTGTAGCACTAAATGAACCAAGGATCATCCGATAAGTCAGATTATTGGAGATCCTAATTCATCTGTTCATACAAGGTGTGCTACTGCTAATGAGTGTCTGTATTCTACATTCTTAAGTAACATTGAAACGACTAAGATATCTGAAGCCATAACGGACCTGGATTGGATAATCACAATGCAAGAGGAACTCAATCAGTTCAAAACCATAAAAGTTTGGAGATTAGTTCCACATTCTAAGAATAAGAAGATTATCGGCACAAAATGGGTATACAATAACAAGAAAGATGAAGACGGTGTTGTTGTCAGAAACAAGGCCCGGTGAGTAGAAAAAGGATATAATCAACAAGAGGGCGTTGACTATGACGAGACATTTCCTCCGGTGGCAAGAATTGAAGCTATAAGAATGTTTTTGGCGTACGTGACTCATAAGAATTTTACCGTATATAAAATGGACATCAAAACAGTATATGTTTCTCAACCGGAAGAATTTTACCATACATACTTTCTCTATGGTCATCTCAAAACAGAGATGTTTCTCAACTGGAAGAATTTTACCGTATATCAAATATACATACTTTCTCTAAGGTCTTCTCGAAGAAGAAGTATATGTTTCTCAACCGGAAGGATTTATTGACGAGTCAATGCCTGATCATGTTGACATCTTTGACAGAGCCTTGTATGGATTAAAACAAGCCCCGAGAGCCTGGTATGATATTTTATCTGAATTCATTGTGAAGTCAGGATTCTCGAAAGGTAATATTGACACAACTTTTTTTATCAAAAAGAAAAAGTCTGACATAATCTTGAAACAAACTTATGTTGATGATATATTATTTGGATCTACAAATCCTAAATACTGTAAGAACTTTTCTGCCTTGATGGTTTCAAGATTTAAAATGAGCATGATGGGTGAGAATAACTTCTTTTTAGATTTGCAAGTTAAACAATTATCTTTAGGAATTTTTATTTGTCAAACAAAATATATTGCTGATATCCTGAAAAAATTTAATATGGAAAATTGTTCATCTATAAAAACACATATGGCTCCTGGTTCAAAACTAAATGTTGATCCTTCCGGTAAAGCTGTAGATCAGAAAACCTACCGAGGTATGAATTGTTCTTTGATGTATTTAACTTCTTGTAGACCTGATAATATGTTCTCAACACATCTTTGTGTCAGATATCAGGCTAATCCAAAAGAGTCCCATTTAAGTCTTGTTAAACGCATTTTTCGTTATCTCAAAAGGACTGCTAATCGAGGACTTTGGTATACTAAGGGTATTGGTTTTGAATTGACTGCCTACTCAGATGTAGACTATATAGGGTGTATGTTGGACAGAAAAAGCACCTCAGGTCACGTTCAATTTCTTGGAGATAAACTTGTAAGCTGGGCATCAAAGAAATAAAACTGCATGTCAAACCTCTACTGCTAAAGCAGAATATGTAGTTGTTGCTAGCTGCTATTCTCGAGTTATCTGGATGCACATACAGCTCAGAGATTACTAATTTTTCTTACAATAAAATTCCAATTTACTGTGATTCTAAAAGTGCTAATGCAATTTCTTGTAATCCTATTGAACACACCAAAACAAAGCATATAAATATCCGGTATCATATTATCAAAAATCACGTTGAGAAATGAACTATTGAACTATATTATGTAAATACAGAATATCAGCTAGCTGACTTATTTACAAAAGCTATAGATGAAAAACGTTTTAACTTTTTAATATCTAAGTTAGGTATGCTAAATTTGAAATTTTGATTTTTTCTTAAAATCTTATCAATGATTTGAAAATCTTATGTTTATTGGTTAAAGTGATAAACTTTTAATTTTCATTTGATTGATTTTAGTTTAAGTCAAATTCAGTATTTCAAAATATCTATATTTTCAAATATAAGTCAGTATTTCATTTTTTTTATGTGATTAAAATTTTTTAATGTGGATTCTATAATTGAGGGGGAGTGTTGAATAATTTTTCTCTATTTCGATCATTTATTTAGGGAGAGTAAAATATTTGTATGAGATACTAACTGATATATTTTTTACAGGTACGTTTTAAAAATTCTATGTTTTTCGAAAGATATGGATTTCTAAGGATAAGTGTTGTCCGATAAGGATCTTATCCGGAGAAAGTGTTGTCCAGTGAGGGTTCAATTCGAACAAAGGCTTGTCCAATGAGGTCCTATCCGGACAAAGGCTATCTGGTGAAATCCTATCCGAACAAAGCTATGACTTTATGTTCGAAGAGTGTGTTGATTTTTTTTATTCCAAATGTTCCGTTAATTTTGTTTTTGTCTTAATTTTTTCTTAGATCTGAAATATTTTTTTGAGTTTATTTTTTATTTTGTGTAGTGTTAATTTTTTTTAATTTTTTGTCTGATTGTTAATTTTTTTTAAATGTTGAATTTTCTTTTAGTTTAGTTTAAATTTTGTTTAGTGTTTAAAATTTTTTAAAGATTTTTTCTTAGTTTTGAATTTTTTTTTGTGTTTTGTGTGCTTATTTTTAAATTTCTTTCTGAGCGGAAAAAGTCGGAGCGGTTTTTCTAATCTGTGAAGCAATTCAAAGTTGATTTGGCAAAATGAGTGTGTATTTGGTTTTTATGTCAAAATTTTATTTGTGAAATTTTATTTCATTATGGATCTAATATGTTTACCTTTTACAGGTAAAAATGACAACTGCGAAAAATACACATAACCCTCAAAGATCTGATGATGAGAACCCAATCCCGTCCATCAGATTTGGACAAAATTCAATTTCCCAGTCAAATATAAACCTGATCCCTGATGAAACACTTTTTCCCAGAGCTTTATACTTAGACCTTAAGCCACACAATCACCACTTTAACTTTGATATGCCTTCTGAGAACCCTATCATCCCGGCCATTCTTAGAGGACATCCAATAGCTTACGCAAGATCAGCTATAGCGGATGTTCCTCTAGTCTACCTTCAACAGTTTTGGCACACCTTAGCATATGTGAAACAATGAGATCAATTTTGATAGGATCGTATAACTCAGTTCTTGCTACTGAATACTTACTTGATTGATTGGATTGACAGTGAGTAAGCAGCGGAAAGTATTATAATCAAACAAGCAGCAATTGGTATGAACACGATGAAGAACACTTGAATAACACGAAG
>NW_020201720.1:50657-51890 GCF_001531365.2 Cynara cardunculus var. scolymus
GTACTTGATGAAGACCCTTTCTTTGAGGACTCTGCAGCTATGGCCTTGCCTTTGCCTGTAGGCTCTGCAGCCTTCTTCTTTTCTCTGTTAGCAGCTGTAGGTTCCCCAATCTTTATRCCTTTGGCAGGTGCTCTGGCTGTCTTCTTTTTGAGCTCTGGGGCTGGGACCTTCTTTTTCATCTCCTTCTTCTTTTCCCCCTCATGACGATCATCATCATCGGCATGATCGTCATGGCTTGGTTTGGCAGCGGCCTTGCACGTTGTAAGGGGAGCCCTCCTTAAATGGCATAGGATTCGAGTGGCTGCCTTGTACATCTTTTCAATTACCTTCTCTGCACCCGCAGAGGCGTTCATCACGTCAAGCTCTATAGCCCACTTGAGTTTGGAGATGGTGGATAGAACTTCTACACAAAGGAGCTCACCTTCCTTGGCAAGCTTGGTCATGCCTTCCGCGATTTTATCGTTGGAAGAGTGAATCTTCATCTTCAGAAATGCGAGTTGGCTAATCATAGAGTCCCCTAGCGCATCTACCATGGCGTCCAGTTCTCTGCGAGTGGCCAAGTGATTGACGTTGGCACTTGAGGACTTGGACTGGATGCCATAGGTGACCGCAGAGAAAAACATCTCCTTGATCTCGTCGCGGAATAAGGAATAGTTTGTGTAGCCCGCTGTGACGAAGTCGCCTGCAAACTTTGCCGCCATTTTTGAAAGTTCATTCTTTAGAGTTTGGAGTGAGGAGGGGTTGAGGGACATTGCTTGGAAGGCCTCTGTCAGATCGTCCTTCTTGATGGCAGAGCTCTGAAGGGTCGCCAATGAAAGTTTCAATTTTGTGGTGGTGGCGGAAAGTTCCTTCAGAGCCTTTGTAATTGGTGTAAGATCTTGAGGCTGTTGCTAGGAGATGAACAAGCTTTTCAACTCGTCTATCTTTGTGAACAACTCTGTGGCAAAGGCTTTAAGCTCCCCCTTTGTCACAAAGTCGCTCTGGGAACTCRGACCACCAACACATGGTGATCTTTCTGCCTCGGAGCGTGAGGCGCCCTCAGTGGCTGGCATAGCATGGCCTACTCGGGGACTTCCACCATATCCTTGAACATCTCCTTGAGGAGAGCCTAATGGTGTTCTATAGATTTCATGCCCGATAGGTTAAGAGCCTAACCTGGCAGAGGTATCTAGTAGAGATGATGAACGTTCTAGATCCACCATCTCTGTGACCCTTACATGTGCCTCTGAAGCA
>NW_020201721.1:0-1629 GCF_001531365.2 Cynara cardunculus var. scolymus
CCTTGGACTAAGCTTACCTTTCTTCCCAAATCTCATAACACCTTTCCATGGAGATACCTTTAACATTACAAAGTCACCTACATTAAATTCAATCGGTTTTCTTCATTTGTCGGCATAGCTTTTCTATCGATCCTGGG
The DNA here is from genome assembly GCF_001531365.2 of Cynara cardunculus var. scolymus. Taxonomy (NCBI): domain Eukaryota; kingdom Viridiplantae; phylum Streptophyta; class Magnoliopsida; order Asterales; family Asteraceae; genus Cynara; species Cynara cardunculus. The sequence continues at coordinate 138 of NW_020201721.1, forward strand.
CAGTTTTGATTTTTGCTCAAATCTGGTCAATCTTTTCAGACGTTATTTGCACAATCTCGGGACTTGTCAATTGTTTTTCATCTACCTCATTCCAACATAACGGCATTCGACATTTTCTTCCATATAGGACTTCATAAGGTGCCACTTGGATGCTGGAGTGATAACTATTATTGTAGGCAAATTTTATCAACGGCAAATGTTCTTCCCATGATCCCCCGAAGTCAATGACACAAGATCTCAACATATCTTCGAGAGTTTGGATGGTTCTTTCACTTTGTCCATCTGTTTGTGGGTGATAAGCCGTACTTAATCTGATTTGTGATCCCAAAGCTCTTTGCAGACTTTCCCAGAAAATTGAAGTAAAGCGACCGTCTCTATCAGATATGATGGACAATGGAACTCCATGTCTAGTTACAATTTCTTTGATATAGATTAGAGCCAATCTTTCCAATGAATAAGTCTCTTTCATTGGTAGGAAATGTGCAGACTTTGATAGACGGTCCACTATTACCCATATTGCAATATAAGCTTTTGGAGTTCGGGGTAATTTCAAGATAAAGTCCATCGTAATATGATCCCATTTCCAGATCGGTATTTCCAATGATTGTAGATTCCGATAGGGCCTCTGATGCTCTATTTTAGCTTGCAAACAAGTTAAGCATCATTCTACATATCTTGCGATGTCTTTCTTGAGACCTGGCCACCAAGAAAATGCCTTCATATCTTCATACATCTTGTCGGTACCTGGATGGATGGAATAACGGGACTTGTGGTTTTCATTTAGGATGGTTTCTTGTCTATTCCCATAATTTGGTACCCATATCCGACCTTGGAAACATAATATTCCTTCCCCATTCGGCTCCATGATGGAAGTTATCTTACCCACTTTTTCTGATTTCTTGTTTTCTTCCTTGACAGCCTCTGTTTGGCATCTCTGTGATAGTTCCACTTCTCTCTTTACGGCTCAGAGCATTGGCTACAACATTAGCCTTTCCTGGGTGATACAAAATTTCACAGTCATAGTCATTAACTAATTCAATCCATCGTTGCTGTCTCATATTCAGATCCTTCTGGTTGAACATGTGTTGTAGGCTTTTGTGATCTGTATAAATTTTACACTTCATTCCCAATAGGTAATGCCTCCAAATCTTTAAAGGAAAAACCACGGCCGCCAATTCCATGTCGTGAGTTGGATAGTGCTTTTCATGATCTTTTAATTGTCGAGATGCATATGATATGACTTTCTCTTTTTGCATTAAGACACGGCCTAAACCCAACTTCGATGCATCACTATATACCACAAAGTCTTCAGTTCCATCGAGTAATGATAGTAGCAGAGCACTGCAAAGATGATCTTTCAATAACTGAAAGGCTTTCTGTTGTTCTTCTTCCCACTGAAACTTAACATTCTTTCGAGTTAATTTCGTCAAAGGCACGACTATTTTAGAGAAATCTTGAATAAACTTGCGGTAATAGCCTGCCAATCCCAAGA
>NW_020201721.1:2386-15677 GCF_001531365.2 Cynara cardunculus var. scolymus
TGCAGGTGCGTTAGTTAAACCGAATTGCATAACCAAGAATTTATGGTGCCCGTACCTAGTTCGGAATGTTGTTTTTGTTATATCACCTTCTTTGACTTTCAATTGATGGTATCCTGATCGCAAATCAATCTTTGAGAAGTAACTGGCTCCTACTATTTGATCAAACAAATCATCGATCCTGGGCAATGAATATTTATTCTTGATGGTCAGTTTGTTTAACTCTTGATAATCAATACACATACGCATAGTGCCATCTTTCTTTTTCACAAACAGAACTGGAGCTCCCCATGGTGAAGTACTTGGCCTGATAAATCCCTTGTCTGACAAATCCTTTAATTGTGTAACCAGTTCTTTTAATTCTGATGGAGCTAATATGTACGGTGCTTTTGCTACAGGTGCTGCTCCAGGTATTAAATCAATCCTAAATTCAATAACTCTATCTGGAGGTAGCCCTGACAAGTCTTCTGGAAAGACTTCTGGATATTTATTGACAACCGAAATTAATTCTTGCTTACTCTTTTCTTTCTTGGCATCAATTATGTAAGCTAAAAATCCTTGGCATTTCTTTTGGATACATTTTCTGGCTTTCATCACAGATAGCAAACTGGTACGATGATCCTGATGATCACCATAAATTACAAGTGTCCCTTTGTTAGGTAACATAATTCTAATCATCTTTTCATTGCAAACGATGCTGGCCTTATTTTCTGCAAACCAATCCATTCCTACTACCAAATCATATTCCTTCATAGGCATGAGAAACAATCGGATGGGTAGCTCACAATCCTCAATCATGATAGTGCAGTTTTTAAACATATAACTCACAGATACTTGACCGTTAGCAGTATCGATTATTAACTTATCGTCAAGTGGCACAGAATTCATACGAGCATAAAAGGCAAATGATGGGGATACAAATGAGAAGTTTGCACCCGAGTCAAATAACATTTTTGCATGTAAGGAGTTCATGAAAAATGTACCTGTTACTGCATCTGGTGTAGTTTCTGCTTCATGTTTGGTCATTTGAAAAGATCGACCCCGCGCTCCACCCGTTGCTCCTCTACCCATATTTGGTCTTCCTCGGCCTGTTGATGTATTGCTCCCCATGGTTAACTGTGGGGCTTTCATTTGTGGACAATTTGGTCTGAGACGATCTGGAGAATTACAATTAAAACACCTTTTTACTGTTGGGCAAACATTCGACAAATGACCTGTTTCACCACATTTCCTTAGCTCAATTTTGCATTCTCCCTGAAGAACTTGATGACATAGGGGACAAGTTTTTCCATTGAATCTTTGTATGGGCCTGTTTCCATGCTTTACAACTTTTGGTTCTCTGTATCTGTATCCGGTTGATGGACCTTCCCATTTTCTCTTTTCTATTGTTTTTCCTTCTTCTTGTCTGTTTTTGTTTCTTTCTGTTACTTCCGCTGCGTCAACGGTTAATGAAAATRTAGCYGGATTCATGGCTATGACAAATTCTCAAATTGATGGTTTCAATCCCTAAATGTATCTTTCCACTTTTCTAGATTCCGAGGAAATATAATGTTCTGCAAATCTTGAATATTCGATGAATTTCTCTGTATATTCCCTTACAGTTCTGTTTCCTTGTTCCAATTTTARAAAGTCTTCTTCCATTTGTCTAACGGTAGCTTTTGGGCAAAACTGCTCCTTGAATCTATTGACAAACTCTAGCCATGTCATAGTTTGCAAAATATCTGTTCTGGCTAAGGATTCTACTTCCCACCAAAATAACGCATTTGATTTTAACACCGAGACTGCAAATCTGACTTTATTTGTTTCTGCACATCGGATGGTATTGAATACAGACTCCATCTCTTTGACCCAACACATAGCTTTAATTGGATCTTTTTCTCCTGAGAAGGTTGGTGGTTTACAAGTTAGAAACATCTTTATATCTCCTTCCCTGTTATTGAGAATTGGAATTGATGGAGTAACTTCAATTCTGCCTGTTTCTATTCTAGCAGGATTCCTCAAAATAGAAGTCAAGGTTTCCCTTAGCTTTCCCATTTCTTCAGCTAATATGTCTCTTGTTACATATTCTGGGTGAGACATCCGTTCTTGATTCATATWTKCAGAGTTTGATTCTGCTTGATTCATATTAATTTCTGGCTGGCTTATTCTGCCTCTGGTCTGCCCCTTACCTCTGCTTCTACCTCTGCCCTCAGAGGTGCCAATAGGAGCAACAGGGGATTCTTCTTCATTGGGGTGGGTGATCCTTTCTGACCTTCTTGATCTACTTCACATTCCCAAATACAATAAAGTGTCTAAGTTCAGTTATGTACCTGTAGATTCAAAATTACATTGGCCAGATGTAATCCGAAAATACCTTACACACTAATCTCTTAACTTATTATATTTATTCGAAAGATGCTAACTATGTCTGGGACACTAATATGCAATGAAATAGTTTAAGTCTAGGTATCATGCAGGTGAATACCTAAATCCCTTAAACTCAGGCTCTGATACCAACTCTGTAACACCCCCAAATCAATACGTTGCATATAACGCATATTTCATATATAGAATACATGTTTTCCCCCACATAGGTCCTTGATACAATTGTCTGTAATGTAAAATACGCAACCCAAAAATTCCAAAAGTACATGTTCTTGCATCCTAGCATCTATGCTTCCAAAACAACTAAGCACATAGGGAAGTAATTCACCCCTTATTATCTTTACCTGCACACATATTTTAGAAAACACGAAATGAGGGTTAGACATGAATGTCTAGTGAGGTTCCCTTTTTATGTAATGCAGGGTGAAGATCACCAAAACATTTATTTCAAATAATTAATCTTATGTAGCAAAACTAAAATCATACTGTTTTGGTCCATCGAGCCTCTGGCTCCAAATCACACTTCAAATATATTTCAATAACTAGGACAAGAGCCCTTCTGGTCTCTCTTCCAGAGCTTCTGGTTCCTCGACCAGAGCCTCTGGTTGTACTAACCAGAGCTTCTAGTTCAAAAGACATGATCAACCAGAGCCTCTCTGGTTCAACGTGTAAGCCAACCAGAGCCTCTCTGGTGTGTTTTTCATAAAAAAGTTCTAAGTATAAAATCCTTTTCTTAAAAACTTCTAAAAATATGATTTTGACATAGAAGCTCTTGTCAATAGATACAGAGCCTCTGATCCAATTAGTAGACTTAGTAAAAACTTGCTCATTCTCCAAATCAATAACCAGAATCCTCTGGTCCAATAATGAGGACCAACCAGAGCCCCTCTGGTTCCTTACAAGGAACAACTAGAGCCCCTCTAATTCCTCATAAAAATGACCATTCTGTTCCAAAACACTTTTAACCAATACCAATGGCCATAGGCCAAGTTTTCCCCTTCTCAATAACATCAATACTATTATTTCTAATAAGAACAATATCTTTGAGTTCTCAAATCACTAAGAAGTAAGGACTCAAATCTATTGTAGTCTTAAAAGACATAACAATAAGAGAGCTATAATATTCACACACAATTGCCACCCTTATATCCAAAGGTACACCTCTCCTTGATATGCCACCCTTATTCCAAAAGTCCCCTCTTCTTGATATGCCACCCTTATTCCAAAAGACACCTCTCCTTGATATGCCACCCTTATTTCTTCTTCAAAATCTATGAACTAGTTCGGATGAAGAACCGCAGTCACAACCATTTTATCGAATCCTCAATCATATTATTATCCATAAAATCTATAGATTAATTCCAAATGAAGACATATCAAAAATCATAATCGTCTTCAAAAGAATATTGTCTATAGTTTTCAGCCAACAGTTTTATCATTAAAACCTTTCAAACTCAACAACAATCTATTATTTCAATGGTTTCCAAAAACATCATATCCCTTTTTAAATCCTCAAAACAGGATATCATTTCCAAAACTGTTTTAAAGAAGCAATCCTTTCTTTATCTTTCCCAACACAGTTTTTAATACTCAAATATATAACAATAACACCTTTAAACTATCAAAATAGTTTTMCCATCWTTTCTTCAAAAYCAACATAAAGACCCAGTAGTTTATATAACAAAATATATAAAGGTTTTAATCATCAAAAACTCACCTTAATAATCATAGGTTCTGCAGATTATAAACACACAGTAGATCTTTAATTAACACAGAATCTTCAAATCACTTTTGTGTATTAATCTTTCTCAAGAATTCTAACACTGCCACACACTTTCTTTTTCTCAAAAAGGTTCCTTTCTCCAAAAATAAGATAAGGTATGATCTTATCTTTCTCCTTCTTTATATATTTTTCTAACAAAAGCGGTGATGGTTTTATTAAAATAAAACTCTTTGGCGGTGAAAGCTTTAACCAATAAAGGTAATTTAGGCCGTGAGTTTTTCATTATAAAATTCATGATTTGTTAACCATGAAGGTATAAGTTTTTAAATAATATAATAATGTTTCCACCAGAATATCTTATTACAAATATGCACCACATCATGTATACTTCACACCACATGCATATATGTATAAATTACATACATATCATGCCATCTTTTCATATATATGCATGCACAATATCATGTTCACATTTCACATATATAGTTCATGCATTTCTACTTAGATATTCATATTTCACGTAATCCACATAATAAACATGTATAAATTACATCAACCCAGGTTGTCTAAAACCTGGTTATAACACCAAACATGCTTATGGAACGTGATCAAACGTCATGTACTTCTGTATCTATTCCAAGAACAAGATGGACAAAATATCATTCTCTTCACTAGATCATTGGTGAACCTTCAAGTGGCGTAAAGACACGGGCTGCCACGGCTAATGAATGTTTATTCGTAAACTTTCTAAGCATGGTAGATCCTAAGAAAGTACATGAAGCCCTACAAGATCCTAGTTGGGTCAACACCATGCAAGAAGAGCTCCAACAATTCGAGAGGAAAAAGGTATGGACTCTTGTACCTTTACCAAAGGATAAAATTACAATTGGCTGTAAATGGATTTTCAAAAATAAGAAGGATGAAGTTGGGTTAGTAGTGAGAAATAAAGCTAGGCTCGTAACAAAAGGCTATTGCCATGAAGAAGGCATAGACTATGACGAGACCTTTGCGCCAGTAGGAAGGCTAGAAGCTAAACGCTTGTTCTTAGCCTTCTCTGCTCATAAGGGATTCCGAGTCTATCAAATGGACGTTAAGTCAGCCTTCTTGAATGGTAAGCTAAAGGAGGAAGTCTACGTTGAACAACCTCTGGGGTTTGAAAGCTCACACATCCAGAGTACGTCTACTTCCTAGACAAAGCTCTGTACGGACTTAAGCAAGCACCTCGAGCCTGGTATGAACGTCTCTCGTCTTTTCTCTTGTCTAATGGTTTTGAAAAAGGTAAAATTGATACAACTTTGGTTATTAAGTGGTATAAAGGTGAGATGATCTTAGTACATATATATGTGGACGACATTATCTTTGGTTCAACGAACCAGAGACATTGTGATAAGTTCTCTGCGTTGATGAAGAGCGAGTTTGAAATGATCATGATGGGAGAATTAACATTCTTCCTCGTCTTGCAAGTAAAACAGAGGGATGACGGTATATTTATTAGCCAAGCTAAGTATGTCTCCACTATGAGAACACCAATCGCTACGGGAACTAAGCTTGACACAGATCCATCTAGAAAATCGGTGGATGTTAAGACTTACCGTGGAATGATTGGATCACTACTATACCTCATAGCTAGTAGACCAGACATCATGTTTGCCACATGTCTCTGTGCATGTTTTCAAGCAAATTTAAAGGAATCTCACCTTTTGGCTGTAAAAAGAATCTTTAGATACCTAAAAGAGACTCAATTTCTGGGTCTTTGGTATCCAAAGTATTCTGGTTTTAATCTTACTACGTACACATATTCTGATCATGCAGGTTGTAAACTTGATCGAAAGATTACATCAGGGAGCTGCCAATTACGTGGGGACAAGCTCATAAGCTAGACCTCAAATAAGTAGAACTGCGTCTCTACTTCCACAGCTTAAGAAGATTATGTAGCTGCAGCCAGTTGCTGTTCCCAAGTGATATGGTGTAACATCGGTTACACTAATTCTTAATAAAAAGAAACTATTTATCCAAAAGATTTGCCATAAAACAATCTCCAAGAAAATACGGGATATATGTTATAGATTTCCACCAAAAATAAAATAACGAAGCCTGCAACCGACGATTTTCGGTCCTATAAGTCGGGTCCAAAAATACAAAAATATCTACCCAAAAGTATTATATACATAGATACAACTCAAAACGATATATGCACAACAAATACCAAAAAGATATCCAGGATCTGGAATCCTACAAGCAGATCTAAACTGCTTTATCTTTCCCTTGGACAGCTACCGACCTTCCTGAAAAGAAAATTTATTCTAAAAAATAAGCGACAAGGCTTAGTGAGATTATACCGAAGCTTATAATTATATATTTTATATATAACAAATACAAATATTAGACGAAACAAAACAGAAAGAATCGCTTATTTGTGAATTAGACTGTTAACTCAAAAAAAAATCTGCTAGAATTTCGCCCAGAGCGCAGTACAACCAGAGGCTCTGGTCGTCCAGAGGATCTCTGGTCCCGAAGGACTTGGAGTCCAAAGCTCTAGTCTATACAACCAGAGGCTCTGGTTGTCCAGAGGGCCTCTAGTCCCGAAGGACTTGGTGTCCAGAGCTCTGGTCTATACAACCAGAGGCTCTGGTCGTCCAGAAGGCCTTTGGTCCCGAAGGACTTCCATACTTGGCCATTTAATCACAACAGAAAACTTTGGATCTTTCATCCTTAACATACAGTGCATAATAAGACTTTTAGGATAATTAAGATTCATTACAACACCAAAAACATATCAAATATCAAAGGCGTCACTACCAAAATAGAGTATACATGTGCACCACACCCCTCTTCGTCTATAGGGCCCGTGCAAATTATTCACACCCGGCTCCCTGCCAATCGGGATACGTGAATACAACAATCAGTAATACCCAACCTCCCTCTCCTTGGGATACGTGGACATACACCATGCTACGACATATCACATGAAGTAATACCCGTAGATCATTGTTTATCAAAAGGCCAACTAAACAGTCTCGGATCCGGACTCAACCACAACGTAAAAGGATTAAGAAATACCAAAACAAAGTTAGGGAAAATTCACCTTACAAAATAACGCATGCAAAATCAGCAACTTTTCAGTAAGAATTCATATACATATACTATATATAAGTATAAGTTCGGTATAAACTCACAGTGCTTTATTATAAACAATTGAACACGGTAATATCCAATTCCAACCAACAATAGCATTAAACCTTCAGAGGCTCTAAATAATCCTAAAAACAGCCCCTAGAGTAAACATTACAAGTATCAATAACCAACTATATCCCAACCTCAAGTTATACACTTTAGATCTTGATTATCCTATTTACACTTTCTTGTACAGCCCTCTGTTCAACCCCTGTTTTACCACACATAGACTCAGATTTAGCCATTAACCTGAATACTAAAAAAAGTATCCTCTCAAGGATTTCTAATGAAACTTACCTCATATTTTTAAGATTTTTCTGTGATTTGTTAGGAATTTTTAACACGGCAGCATCAAAGCTGTCAAAATCCAGCTTTATAACTCTCTGCATGTTGCAGAATTTACCCAATTTAGCTTCAAATTCACACATTAATCAACATTATCTTTTATAATCTTTCAAATCCATAACCTAGCCTCTAAATTAACACTATTACTTGAAATAAACTTGAAATTAGAAGTATACCTTTGATGATTAACACATAATCCTCAAGAATCTAACATTGATCATCAAGGATTGAAAGATTAATCTTAAGTGTGTGTAAATCGCACCTTGAGTGAGAGAGTTCTAGAGGTGCGAAAATATGAATGATTTAGAGAGCTAGGCACGGTTTTGACCTGTTTTGGTCAACAGTCCACCTAGTTTGCCATAGTTGACAGATTTAGTCCCTCATGTGTAACTTGGTCGTTTCAACTTCGTTTCGCACAAAACTTTCTAGATCTCCTAATTGATATATAAGAAGCTTAAATATAAAATTCCAGCCTCTAACTCGATCCAGAAGTCCATATTCTAATCTAACTTAAGTAAGTATTAATCCCTAAAATACTATACTAACTTAATTAATCATGCTTACCAACTTAAATGGACTTTTAAAAAGTTGGATGTTACATATGGATGAAGACTCAACTGAAAGACTATGGCGTCGAGTTCGAGAAAATTTCAATCTTGTGTGATTCAGAAAGTGCTATTGCAACCACAGCCAATCCTGTGCAACACTAAAAAACAAAGCACATTGATGTTCACTGTCATTTCATCAAGGACCATGTAGAGAAAGGTACAATTGAAATGTTCTTTGTTAGTACAGATTTACAACTTGCTGACATATTTACAAAAGCTCTTGATGAAAAGAGATTTAACTTTCTTGTTAGCAAGTTGAGTATGCTAAATCTTTCCAACTAAGTCAGAGCCTCTGTATGTAGTATACAGAGCCTCGCATCCCTTATGCATACTTATGTTTTGTTGTCTATTGTATTGACCCATGAGACAGAGCCTCTGCATAATACATGCAGAGCCTCTACCTCAAGTCCTAGTTGTCTTGTGATACAAAGCCGATGTATAGTACATACAGAGCCTCTATTCCTTGGTTCTTATGCATGTGCAATACTTATCATATCTGATCCAAGCATAGTTCAAGGGGAGCATATAAGAAGAGCTCAAGTCAAGGGGGAGCACCAGATCATGTCACCCAGAGCATCTGTACGTACTATACAGAGCCTCTGCTTCAAACTTTTTATGATAATAGGACAGAGCCTCTATATGTACTATATAGAGCCTCTGCCTCTAAACATAGCAAGTTTTATACACAGAGGAGATGTATAAGATCAATCATGAGTCTCTGTATCAGATTCTAAGGTATGTTGTCTTTACCTACATGTATTGCTCTGGTTCTTTTCAAAATCTCTTTTTTACACAAACCAGAGTATTTATACTTGTGAATTTTTTTTTAAATCTAAAATATATTATTTTATTAAAGAAGGCGTACAGTTCTTATTTTTATTACTTTTTTAAAGCTGTCATTTAAACTAAGCATCATCGCTTGTGAGCTTAATTTTTTAAATATGGGAGGCACCACTTGCAGCTGGCAATCCATGTGGCGCGTCCCCACAGGCTAAACAAAAACCATTTCAGTTTTTAATCTGACGTATGGGGCGCAATTACTCGAGTACTTTATTTTTTTTCTATTTAAACAAATCATTTACCCCCAAATTATTTTTTACGGTTACAAAGAACTTCAAGAACAGTCGTCGTCTTCAAGCATCCAACCGCCATTGTCACTCTTTCAAGCTCTCAAACCAGTCTTTGGAACTCCAATCAGTCATCAAAACTTCATCCCGTTTTGTCAAGTAAGTCCTATTAATCCTTTTCCTCACCCATTTTCAGAATCAAGAACAACTTCTTGAAACCTTAGCTTTCTTCAAACCTTTCTTTTTTACTCAAAACCTGCAAATATGTCGTCTTCCGAGTCTAGCAACTCCCAAACCAACACCAGAACTCACGAAACCATTGAGGAAACCAATCAAAACATGGTTCCTCTTCCAATCAAACACAATAACCACGCCCTCTATCTTTCTCTTGAAAATTTCGACCAAAAATACCACCCAATCATCAACATCCTCCAAAACCACTTTCTAAACCCTGCTTTGACAAACACGGATGACCTTGTACCTGAAAGGTATATCCAAGAATTCTGGCAATCTTGTGCCATTACCGACTCTCAAAGAGTAATCATCGGAGATTTCTATGTCTCTTCCTCAAAAGAATTTGTCACTATTCGAATATCCAGGTCTATGTTTTCCCGCGTTCTTGAAATCCCAATGAAAACCAACCTAGGGCTTGCTGAGTACGCCCCTCTCCCATCTGGGGATGAGATCGTGGCATTCTTGAAATTTTTTGGGTACAATGTCACACCCCGCTAAAGCGGAAACACGGGATGCTAACAAACAAGCGGGTCATAGCAACAGTCCATAAATAACACTATTTTAAGTTGCTCAAAACAAAAACGATTCATCGACATAACAGGAGTTAGAATTTACACAACGTTCATAATTACATCAAAAACTTGACTTAATCGATCTTGGCTCAAGTATGCTCCCTTAAAATCCAAACCACTTACTCAGAACCTGARAAGCATGGAAYAAAAACAAGGTCAACTACAAAGAGTTGGTGAGTTCAYGGGTTTTCACATGCATAAAACATTACAATGCATAAATCAAGTAATAGCAAACTTATGCGAATTCTTTGCACTAAATAAATGTAAATCTCTCGCGATGTAACACTTGAGACGCTACTGAGCCTTACCTGACCAATATGCCCCATTAATTTTCGAACAACCAGAAGTAGCCCGTTCACTACCCTGGTCCCACGATTCGTTAAAGCACTAATTCAGCGGTGGTCCAAATTCCACATGATTAGGCTAGAAAACATAGGTAATTGTGCACCCCTTTCTGGGTGGGACTGTCAACACAATAGCGGCTATCCACAATACCACGGTTCGGGGATGTACCCGAGTTAACAAGTAGCGTGTACGAACGAGGACTTTTATTTGGAAACATATACTCTCAAGCGCATCAATTTAGCATTTATCCTAAGTGCAGAAACAGTTTCCAAAACAAAACATAATGAACCCGACTAAGCAGTTCCTTAGCCCAAGAGGTTCCAAGTAAAACTTGACTAAGCAGTTCCTTAGCCCAATGGTTTCGAGCAAAGCATCGACTAAACAGTTCTTTAGTCCCAATATTTCAAATTCATAAACATGCAAAGTTTGCTTAATTTCATGCTTTTCCCCCAGAAATATAAAAAGCATTAAAAGTGGGGTCGTGAGAGATCACCTGTTTTGCGATTATCCGAATGATTCCTTTAAGGACTTGCTATGCTCGCTCGCACTTCCTGACAGACCAACCAGCGCTATATTACTTACGGTTTGCCTTGGCTAAGGTAGAGCAAGATTGTTCTAAATGCAAGGTCATCAAGTGTTTTTATAAAATAAAGCCGATTTAATTATTTATTAAATAGGAACCTTCTAAAAATCCAAATAATGACATCATTAAATGTCATTCCAAAACAAATGATGGCAGCCGCCAATTACCAAAACCAAGAGATTTTGAGTGGGTTTAACACTCTTTTCAAGATTAATCCATAATTCTTGAGCCACACGCCTTCATCACCGATTGCATGTAGCTCAATATTTCCAAGAATTAAAAAGAGTCTAACACAAAACTACCATCTTTGAACAACTTCCAGAAAACAAAAATATATTCCGATTCCAACAATTTCAAATGGATAAATCCGATTAGAGTTGCATGCAAGACCTATCATCCAAAAATGTGATCGAACCTCTCATGCAAGGAAATTTTTTTTCTTTAGGGACTAAGAATCTTGGATCACAGATTATCATTCCAGCGAAGACACATGTAGGTCTTGGATGAATAATCTCTCCTCTTTACATCCCAAAAATTTTATTTAAAGAATCGAGTAGAGAGAAGAATAACGACTTCCGGATATCTAAAAGAAAATAGAACAGCTTTAAAAACATACCTTTTCTTGATAAAAAAACACGAACAGGTCTTCAAGAACAACAAAAGTCCTTGAGTTTTGCAAGGAGATGGAATCGGTTGAAAAGTGATGGAATTAGAGAGAGAGAGAGAGATGAAATGGCTGGAAATTTGGAAAGTGAAGAAACTTTCAAAAGGGAAGGGGGTATTTATATGTGGATTCAATGAAAAGAATGGGCTGACCTCTAAAGGCCCAAGCCCAAAAAGACTTTTAATTACAAACTAAAAGACCCCAATAAATACAACAAAACATTTTTGACAAAAGATTTAAACACCCTTCTTCCAAATTAATACTTGGCAACCAAATATAAAAGATTGGAACTTTGGAATTTTGAATTTTAAAAAGAATGAAACGAAAATATCGACTTTATTTTTATGTGAAATGTTTAAAAATTTTATTTGGCATTGCACGAACTAACTTGGTTAGCTACCCGCCGAAACGTGGTCTAATCAGACTAATTAAACAAGACGATCTCTGGTCAACAAGGCTAAATCCTAAAAAGACTTAGTTTTCAATAAAGGCCCTAAAATGGAATACTAACCTGAAATTCCAAAATGCAGAGTTGTCACAGTCTCCCCAAGCCAGAAAAATTTTGTCCCGAAATTTAATTGTCAATTTTAAAGTCATGGCTGGCCTTTAGAACAGGTGGGGATACTTGTTTTTCATGAAATCTTCCCTTTCCCATGTGTACTCCGGTCCATGCTTGGAGTCCCAATGGACTTTTACTATGGGAATCCTGCTACGTCTCAACTGTTTAACTTCTCTGTCCATGATCTCTATGGGTTTCTCAACGAAATGAAGTTGATCGATAACATGCACGTCTTCTAGCGGCATTATCTGAGTTTCATCTGTTAGGCATCTTTTGAGATTTGATTCATGGAATGTATCATGAATAGTGCTTAACTCTGGGGGCAAATTTAGCTTATATGCCACTGGTCCAATCCTTTCTGCTATTTCGTAGGGGCCAATGTAACGAGGGCCCAGCTTGCCTCTCTTTCCAAAACGCATCACTCCTTTCCATGGTGAAACCTTTAAGAAAACTTTATCACCTTTCTGGAATTATAATGGTCTCCTTCGATTGCCAGCATAGCTTTTCTGACGATCCCTTGCAGCTTTGAGTCGATTCTGATTACTACAATTTTATCAGTGGTCTCTTGGATAACGTCGGGTCCAGTTAATTCCTTATCGCCAATTTCTGACCAACACAATGGAGATCTACACTTGCGCCCATACAAAGCTTCATAAGGCGCACMTTGGATGCTAGTATGGTAGCTGTTATTGTAGGCAAATTCTACTAATGGAAGATGTGTGTCCCAGCTTCTACCAAAATCTATAACACAGGCTCGTAACATGTCTTCCAGGGTTTAGATCCAGACGAGTACCCATACCTTGTTGAAGCGACTGCCAGAACCTTGATGTAAAACGGCTGTCTCTATCCGACAGAATGGAAGTAGGCACCCCATGCCTAGCGACGATTTCATTTATATAGATTTGAGCTAAGTTCTCCATCTTATAGTCTTCTCGGATTGGCAAGAAATGAGCAGATTTTGTYAATCGATCTACAATCACCCAAATGGCATCAYGYCCYTTWCCWRWTCGGGGTAACTTAGTTATGAAGTCCATCGATATCTGCTCCCATTTCCAT
>NW_020201721.1:16378-17523 GCF_001531365.2 Cynara cardunculus var. scolymus
ATTTCATTCTTCAAGTTCTCCTTCCTTAAAGCTTCTTTTTGATCCTCCAGAATTTGGGCCTTYAAACTGGTTTTCACTAAGGCTCCCAAAGCTCTTACTCTTAACGGTTTTACTTTTTCCTTTTGGCTTAAAGCATCGGCCACAACAATGGCTTTGCCTGGATGGTATTTGATCTCACAATCATAATCGCTAAGCAATTCAACCCATCTTCTTTGCCTCATATTCAACATTCTCTTATTGAGGATGTGTTGAAGGCTTTTATGATCAGTGTAGATGGTGCATTTTGTGCCATAGAGATAGTGCCTCCATATCTTAAGTGCAAATACCACTGCTCCCAACTCAAGGTCGTGCGTAGTATAATTCCTTTCATGCACTTTCAGTTGTCTCAAGGCATAAACAATGACTTTATCCTTCTGCATGAATACATAACCTAACCCTTGATGCGAAGCATCACAAAAGGCTACGAAGTTTTCTGAACACTCAAGTAGAGATAAGATGGGTGCATTGCACAGCTTCTGTTTAAGAGTTTCGAAGGCTTCCTCTTGCTTCTCACTCCAAATRAACTTCTTATCCTTTTGGGTTAAAGCAGTGAGCGGCTGTGTAATTTTTGAAAAATTTGCGATGAATCGCCGGTAATAGCCTGCTAACCCAAGAAACTGGCGGATCTCTGTAGGGGTTCTCGGGGCTTYCCAATTYCTAATAGCMTCARTTTTGGCAGGATCCACCTGAATTCCTCTCTTGTTAACTACATGGCCCAGAAGTTGAACTTCCTGTAACCAAAATTCACCCTTGGAAAATTTGGCATACAGTTTCTCATTTCGGAGTACTTCCAAAATCACTCTTAGATGTAGCTCATGGTTCTCTCGGCTTCTTGAATAAATTAGTATGTCGTCTATGAAGACGATTACGAATTTATCCAGATATGGTCTGCAAATCCTATTCATTAAGTCCATGAAGACGGCTGGTGCATTGGTTAGCCGGAATGGCATAACCATGAATTCATAATGGCCGTACCGAGTCATGAAGGCTGTCTTGGGAATGTCCTCTCCCCAAACCCTCACCTGGTGATACCCGAATCGTAAGTCAATCTTGGAAAAATAGGCTGCCCCTTGAAGTTGATCGAATAGGTCATCGATTCTAGGGAG
>NW_020201721.1:20896-31726 GCF_001531365.2 Cynara cardunculus var. scolymus
GGATAATCTTAAAAAGTGCAACAAAACTCATGCTTTTCACAATAATTTCATTTGTTGGAGCATACCTTTGTTCAGATCGATTAAGTTTTTCTCATTACATATAAATTAAGCATAGGTGATCAGGCTCTACTTAAGCGATATGTAACAATATGATCCACTTTAAAACACATATATTTCAGATTTCATGAAAATCATTTGGAAATTTTTTTTAGTTATAGTCGATGGTTTCTAAAGAAAACCAGCGTTCTCTATAACCAAGGCTCTGATACCATATCTGTCACACCCCGCTAAAGCGGAAACATGGGATGCTAACAGACAAGCGGGTCATAGCAACAGTTCATAAATAACACTATTTTAAGTTGMTCAAAACAAAAATGATTCATCGACATAACAGGAGTTAGAATTTACACAACGTTCATAATTACATCAAAAACTTGACTTAATCGATCTTGGCTCAAGTATGTTCCCTTAAAATCCAAACCACTTACTCAGAACCTGAAAAGCATGGAACAAAAACAAGGTCAACCACACGCCTTCATTACCGATTGCATGTAGCTCAATATTTCTAAGAATTAAAAAGAGTCTAACACAAAACTACCATCTTTGAACAACTTCCAGAAAAAAAAAATATATTCCGATTCCAACAAGTTTTCAAAGGGATAAATCCGATTAGAGTTGCATACAAGACCTATCATCCAAAAATGTGATCAAACCTCTCATGCAAGGAATTTTTCTTTATTTAGGGACTAAGAATCTTGGATCACAGATTATCGTTCCAGCGAAGACACATGCAGGTCTTGGATGAATAATCTCTCCTCTTTACATCCCAAAAATTTTGCTTAAAGAATCGAGTAGAGAGAAGAATAACGACTTCCGGATATCTAAAAGAAAATAGAACAGCTTTAAAAACATACATTTTCTTGATAAAAAGACACGAACAGGTCTTCAAGAACAGCAAAAGTCCTTGAGTTTTGCAAGGAGATGGAATCGGTTGAAAAGTGATGGAATTAGAGAGAGAGAGAGAGATGAAATGGCTGGAAATTTGGAAAGTGAAGAACTTTCAAAAGGGAAGGGGGTATTTATATGTGGATTCAATGAAAAGAATGGGCTGACCTCTAAAGGCCCAAGCCCAAAAAGACTTTTAATTACAAACTAAAAGACCCCAATAAATACAACAAAACATTTTTGACAAAAGATTTAAACACCCTTCTTCCAAATTAATACTTGGCAACCAAATATAAAAGATTGGAACTTTGGAATTTTGAATTAAACGAAAATATCGACTTTATTTTTATGTGAAATATTTAAAAATTTTATTTGGCATTGCACGAACTAACTTGGTTAGTTTCCCGCCGAAACGTGGTCTAATCAGACTAATTAAACAAGACGATCTCTGGTCAACAAGGCTAAATCCTAAAAAGACTTAGTTTTCATTAAAGGCCCTAAAATGGAATACTAACCTGAAATTCCAAAATGCAGAGTTGTCACATACAACAAGGCAATCCAGTACCCATCACAATATTGCCGTCAATACCTACCTCCAATGTGGAATAAACTGTTCACATTGGTCAACAGATCGCTGACATGTAAGATTGGGAGCCTCGACATGTGCTCCACTAACGTCCTTCAAATCTTGTATGGCATCTTCTTCGACTTGTCTCTGGATTACTCCTTGATACTCTACACAGAGTTCATGGCTGCAGTTGCCAAGAAATGTTAAGAGGTGGCCAAAGGAAGACAATTGCCATCTCTGTTGTTTCCACGCTTCTTGGGTCTTCTCCTAAGGCCTGCCCTCGATGACAACAATATCGATGTGGGACGTCTACCAGCACACAAAGTGAACGTGCTCACTCAATACAGGCCAACAGTCAACAAAGAGGGATACACAGCAGAGAGGCCCATCCCAAAGAAGCTCATGGCATATATGAAGACAAAGGAGATTAGGAGATCGTATAGACGTATACGCGAGACACTAGAACCAGTGTCTCGAAACCCAGTACACTGAGGACACCTTAAGGCCTCAAGCAGAGGGAGAGAGGGTGAGATTAGAGCAAGAGAGGGAGAAACAAAGGAAGAGAGATGAGATGAAGAAAAAGAAATTAGAGAGGGAGAGAAAGAAGAAGGAAGAAGAAGATCGTGTAGAACAGGCTAGATTGGCAGCGCTTGCCCGTATACGAGCGAAGGAAGAACGAGAAGAAAAAGATCGTCAGGCATAGATCGCTCGCCTAAGGGAGGAGGCAAGACGAAGAGCAGAGGAGGAAGCTCATCAATCCTCTAGCTTTGATCAAGAGGCTGACCAAGAGCATTTTGATGATGCTGCTAGGTCTTTCACTTCTAGCGAGGAAAGTGAGGATGAAGAAGAAGAGAGTGAGAGTGAAGAGGAAGAGAGTGAAGAAGAAGAGGGAGGAGGTGAAGCAGCTGCTCTGCATCAGGGTGAGCCAGAGCAGCCTAGGCCAAACAGGCACATCCGTTTCGACACCCCACCTCTCAGTGCAAACATACTATCTGACTCTGGTGGTCGAGACACATGAGTCATTGAAATAGAGGTGCACACCTCGAACCCTCACCAGCCAAACCAACCAGAGGTTGCATATGTCTCCCCATATCACGCCACTTTTCCATACCGAGAAATTCGTTTCCTCTACACTTAGAGTTTCCCCACCTTGTTCAATGCAAGGCATAGGTGCACATGACATGGAGGTTCTCGACCAACCTTCTTGTCCACTCATGGAGAGTCCTCTGGTTGGCTCTGAACCAGCCTTGGATACTCTCCCTGACAGAACAACGGTAGTGAATTCTCCTCAAGGAGAACCACAAGGATCCACTGGAAGTCTTTCCCCGACTAACATCAACCAAGTCGTGAATGAAGGCGTCCCTGGAACATGGACTTAATCTGGCCCATGTGTTGAGCCAGAGGTCACCCAACCAGCATATGTCACTAGGGAAGAGCTCTATTCCCTAGTCACCTCTTTGCGGTGCTCCTTGGAAGAGCTAAAACTCATAATGGCACGTGCAGAGCCGTCTCCTTCTGCACCTGCTCTAGATGAGATACGAGCATCATTGGCAGTATTGAGAGCTGAGTCTTCGACAAATGCTTCTCATCTCGAAACCTTAATGGAATTGACGGCAAGAAATGTAATGGCTTTGTGAGAAGTCATTGGATCCATGCAGAGGGGTGAGGGGTCCACTACTCATGACGCCCAGGCGATCATCCCTTTGAACATACATGTGGATTATGTCACACAGAGCACAATGAATGCTCTAGGTGATAGACTTCTTCAGAAGGTAGCGAACTTCACTTCAAAATTCAACAGCAAAGCCATAGAAGTAGCGGAAGCCATCAAAGTCTCTCTTGCCAAGTTCAATTACCACTCAGATGTCTAGATTCGACGGGTTGGCGATGCAGTCGAAGATCTCCTCAAAAGTTTTGAGGAGAGGATCAAGTTCATGCCTCAAGCAGAGGAGCAGAGGCCTAAATGACGAATGGATCCTTCTCCTTGTGCAGAGACATCAAAGAGGAGACGACTTGACGATGATGAGGACCCAGACCAGTCTGGTCCTTAAAATCATCAAGAGGGGGAGAACTATCCAACAGTCATTCTGAGTGCAACACCCACGGATGCCCCCTCTACACCAATGTCCTCTGCCCCACGCCAATCAACTCAAGATCCTTCAAGGTAGGGGGCACAGAGCCAACCAGCGCCAGATCATGCAGAGGCGCTTCAGAAAGGAAAGATGCCTATGGCATCTCAGGTAGAGCCAGCCTAGCTACCAAAGAACAAAGATGTGATAGATCTTCTATCTGTCTACGAATCAGATGATTCAGACTTGGCTCTGCCTTCATCAACAGAATACGCCATGGACATAGCTACCCCAATAAGAGGACAAGAAGAAGAGGTGGTAGCTATGAATGTGGCTGATCCGTCACTTTTGCGCATTCCAGTTGTCGTTCCTCTAAAAGGCGTTACTTTAGCTGCTCCTCCACCACAACAACATACACACAGAGTAGGGTCCCTGCTGAAGGGACCAATGTTGTCACACCAACTATGAGGCAGCAGGTCCCTTTCAAGCCAAACAGAGCATACTTAGAAGGCACAAGCAGCAGGCCGAAACGAAAGCATCCCTCTGATCGTATCCAAAAGATCAAAGAAAGCATGGATGTTATGTTTACGCCAACACCCCTTGATAAACTAATTAAGGACACAACAGACAGCGAGGATATTTACGAGTTCCTCTACAACCTACGAGAAGAGACACCGGTCTAAAAAATCAGTCTTCATCTTATGGTTCAAGAGCATATCAGGTAGAGATTCCTAGATCGCTACACTCAGCCTATCACTATAGTCCACTTCGTTGATGGAATCAAGCAAGTCCTCGACATAAAGAAGTGTACCTTCGCGCATAAGCAGATTATATTCTAAAAGTATACAGTGAAGAGGTCTCGTGGACAGATCTGTAGGTTTACAGATTATGACCTTATAAATCTGAAGCTGTAGGATATTCCCTCTCTGTTTTACTTCACATATCATAAGAAGGACAAAGGGGTCAAATACGTTGTTGCCAACTCTACCATATGCCAAACGATGACAGACCTACTCGACTTCATATGCAAGTTTGATTTCCAACTAGCTCTGGATCTAGGAGTGGATCAATTGACTGTCGCTGCACCAAATGAAGATCTGCAGGGCATCAATAGCATCCTCTCTTGGACGGTATTGGTGGAACCAGAAGTGGGAGTGGTGTTTCGAAATGCACAACAGAAGAAGATCTTCTTTCGAGACAACTAGAACTACAAGTACTCTAACACTACTCTGCGCTACATAAGAGACAATCTAGTCAGGAGGAGAGACAACTCCGCAGGACCAAAGGAGCAAGCAAGAATTATCCTCAGGTCAATATGCAACATGCTAGAGTTTCGGGAACTTCTCAGGAAGTTCATTAGACTTCAAAATGTTTAGACCTCTTATCTTTTGTAAGTACATTTATATCTTTGATTCGATGTAATTTCCATTCCATTCATATTGTAGTTCTTTATATAGTAAATGTAATTCAGAGGTTCCTTTTAACCTCTTGCTTCAATTAGAAACTCTGTTTTGTAATTCAAGTAAGAGCCTGCCTTATTTACACTTAGGGGGAGATTGTTAGACCACAAGTTGTGAAAGTGTAAGTAAGAAGTCTCTTACTCTAGTCAATAGGACTTAGTCTAGAGAAGTTGTCTGGTTAAGAGCTGTAGTGCAGAAGATCAAGAACCAGAGCTCTTACTCAAGAGTGAAGGTTTCATTCATACAGAGCCTGCACTCTATTCCCGTGGACGCTCAAGTCTTGTGCGCCAAAAAGCATAAGCGCTTGACTTAAAGCTACAACTCCAAGACCCATACCCTCTGCATAGTACATGCAGAGCTTCTGTATGTTCATGCAGAGCTTCTGGCTACCTTCTCCATGGAAAGCGCGTGTTAGCCTAGACATTCTCACAAGCCTCTAATAGATCTAAGGCGGCTTAACCAAGTCTGCTCCGCTATTCAAGGGAAGTCAAAGATAAGGATGCAGACCAGTCAGCTTAGAGTTTCAAGCCTATTTTATAGCATAGTTTGTTAGAACTAGGCGTATATAAAGAGGCTTCCGGCTCAGGTTTAAATTACCTGAAGGAACCGACTTATACTATATTGATTTTCTGTGAGATTACATTTTTGCTTTAATTGTTCATCTTTTTATCAATAAAAGCATTCGGCATATTCAAGTTTACTCATTGTTCTTAGTTTCATCTTGAATATCTTGTTTAATCTTTCAAGTTACACTGTTTGTGTTTAATTTTCATCTTTTATAAACTGTGTTTCTACCAATTAAGAGTATCTGGGTTCAACACAGTGACTACAGAAATCACTGAAGAGCTTGGAGGAGATAAAGCTAATGGTGCCTCGGGGATAAGGTCGGTTTCAATAGCTGGAACCTTTTAAGAGGTGGTGGCTTTCTTGGCCCTTGATGGAGAACCATGAGAGGTTTGTGATGAGAATCTTTTACATGAGAGGGTGGTGGTGATTGCGATAGCCTTTGGGGAGTTTGCCTTAGTCTTGACCATCGGAGAAAGGGAAGAAAAACAAACCGACACAGTTGGAGAAGATGAAGTATGTGCAGTCACAGTCACAATTGAGGAGAGTGCAACATCTTCAGCTTTCAGCTTATGATCCAAGATTCTGGATCCAATCTTGTAGATGGGAAGGTTTCCTTCCATGGAGTACTTGTTGCTAATGATTTTAGCAAACACCATTGATAAGAATCTGGTGTAAGGTACTACCTTCTCCCTATGGCACTTGATCAGCTTTAGCACCAGGTCTTCGAAGATCATGCTGGTAAAATTGATTGGCATTTGGCGAATGATGGAAATGCCAATATTCAACGCAACCCTGGACGCTTGATCTGGTTCACCAGTTTTTCCTCTCATACATTGGATGAAATGGAAAAACAAAAAGTGCCATACCGCTGACATGCAATTCTTCTCAATCTTTGATAGAGACTTGATAGGATGACTGGAATCGTTCTTTGTTGGTCAGGCATAGCCAATATCATCCAAGCAAGAGATGATATATTCAGTGGAAATTTCACTGGCATAGGAACCCTTCGGTAGATGGAGAGCGGTCCTCATTATGGCAACGCCGAAATTGACGGTCATAATGTTAGAGGTGAAGGAGATTTTCTCCACCTGTTTACCAATCTTGTCAGTCTCTTGAACTACTTCAGCAGTAAGCCAAAACTGCTGAAGAACTTCCTTCACCATGACAGGTTCATTGGAGATAGCGAAGGAGATAGGAGAGTTCTTGAGGAATGTAGCAGCTTCCTCGTAGTAAGATTTGTTGACCGGAATGTCTAACAGCACCACATGATTGTTGGGCTTTGAAGACACATCGTCAATCGAGAAGTTCAGGTTCTTGGTAGACATTTCTGTCATAAACAAAAGAAAATTAGAAATAACAGATCTGTTAGAAATCCAAGATACATATGTAAACTATTAAGTTTTGAAACAATAAAACTTCTTTTAAAAAATCCACAAAGATAATATTAGGGATTTTCAAGAAGAGTAAGTGTATAGAAACTTTAGATTATAACCAAGTATAAGAATGTGTTAATAATCTTTAGGTTAGTTGTTTAAGAGAACAAGATCTTAAATAACCTAACACGAGTTTCTTAGAAGAAGAACATATCAAAAAGAAGAAAGTGATATCGACCTGTGAGTCTTAGAAGAAGAAGATTGAAGGATTTTAAGAGTTCTTTAGTTCTTGCTTGCAAAAGGTCTTGATGCAGAGGTTCGACAAAAGTATTTGAAACCATAAGGTAAAACTCAAATGAGAAGTCTCATATTTATAGATAGGAGGAGAGAGAAATGGAATGAGGAGAGAGGAAAATACAACTTAAAAGTTGTGCAATGATGAAGAAAAATAGCACCTTCTCATCCACGATTGGATGGAATTTCGAGGGGTTGCGTGTGTCAGAACAGTATACGCGTCTAAAAAAAATCGTATCGTTTGAAATAAAAGGCTTCATAAGACATTTCATTTTCCATTTCCATTTAAACAAAAAGTTTAAGATATTCAAAGACATCATACTTAAGAATATGAAAAGTTTTTGAAAAGGTTCAGTGATAAGAAGAATCATTGAAGAAAAGTAAATCTCTTAAGACATTGATTATTGAAAGAGAAAAGCTTTTGTGATGGTTTTGTTTAAAGAAAAGAAAAATACGTCTTAGAGATATATTTGCTTAAATGGTTCAGTAATGACAGAAAGAGGACGGGTGGATGACCAAGGATGCGATGTAATGAGAATCATCATCGAACCTCTAGTCAAATACACTTAGAGTATTTTCCAGCAATTCATCCCGAAGCATGCGATGAAGACTTAAAGATAAGGATGATCCATCATACCATGAATGACAGCTGGAGATGACAAGTCAACARCTAGATTTCGAGTTTATCTTAATTACTAAAGTTTATCCATAGTTTAGATAATCGTTATCTATTATTAGAAGATTAGCTAAAAAGTCTCATTAGATAGTTATCTTCTTATTAGTGTAAATAGGTGATTAGGCCTATTGTAATCTAAGTCGCTTTACGTTTTTATTATTAATAAAGTGAAATCTTTGACGCTCAAGATTATTCATAATTGTTCATAATTTCTTCTTGAGTGTTCATCACTTTGTTCATCAAATCACTATAATTTGGTTATTATTAACTAGATTATTAGTGTTATTGAGAGATCTGGGATCAAAGCCGATTGATTGATTTTCCAATCAAAACGATCAAACATAAATCTCTCAATTTTTTATCTTCTCTCTCGTCAAAACACAAATCCTTCTCTTAAAAATTCTCAATGGCCAACTGGAATTCCGCTTATATTGTTGGCTCTCTCACCAAGCCTCCAACTCTTCAACGAGAAGAATATCCACAATGGAAGATCAGAATGGTGAATTTCTTGGAAGGAATGGACAGGAACCTCCTGCGATCTGTAATGGAGTGTCCTTACATTCCACAAACTATTGTCCCAAGAGTTCCAGGAACAAACACCACAGCTGAAATTCCTGCCTACTATATGCCCAAAGATGAAAAGAATTGGGATGAAGACGACATGGAAAGAGTAGAAACAGAGAAGAAGGCCAAACGATTGATAATAATGACCATACCCAATGAAATCTTCCAATCCCTCGACACATGTTCCACAGCCAAGGAACTATGGGATGAACTGGCAAGCCAACTGGAAGGAGGAGCAAAATCAAGGAAAAATCGTAGAGCACAATGTCTTAACGAATATACTAATTTCAATGCCCTTCCTGATGAACCAATACAGAAGACATATGATCATTTTAACACATTGATCAATCAATGTCGTCGAAACGATATCTCCAGAACTAAGGAAGAAAATAACGTTTTGTTCCTAAAAAGTCTGGGCAATGAATGGACTCAGCTGTCTATGTCCCTTCAAGAAAACCAGGACCTAGACAGCTGGTCACTTCATGATCTGTACGGAACGCTTGCAGCACAAGAGAATGACATAATGAAAAAGAAGATTTCCATTGGTGGACCTGTTGCCCTTGCTGCCGATGAAAAGGAAAAATGAAGGACTTCTACTAAAGAACATAAAAAGAAAGGCAAGAAACCATTGGTAGTAGAATCGGAATCTGAAGAAGAAACTTCTGAATCAGATGATGAAATTAAAGCTTTTGCCAAATCTTTGGCCTTGATCACAAAGCAGTTCCAGAGAAAGTTCATCAAGAAACCCTATGAACGAAAARAGKTCAMGARRGAAAGGTACCAGTCATYGTATGAAAGGAAGCYATCCAAATTTCATCAGAGGGAAGATAGAAGAGATGGGAGAGAAGAAAGAAGAGAAGATAAAAGAGACGAGAGGAAAGAAGACAAGGATGGAAGGAAGAATGACCTTCGATGCTTTAGTTGTGGAAAGCTCAGTCATTTCTCCAAAGAATGCCAAGGACGATTGGTAAAGGATGGTGATTAATACAAGAACAAATACAAATATAATTCTAGAGAGCGAAGCCTGATGGCTGAAAAAGAAAATTGGGTGTTCGATTCTTCATCAGACGATGAAGACAAAGCACTCATATGTCTAATGGCTACGTCCAACGCAGAATCCGCCTACAACTCTGTTGACCAGGTATGTGAGTCTACTTCCATTGAAACCAACACTGCCCCATCGGAGCTAGAGTTAAGGGTAATAAAACTTTCCGAAGATTTCTTGGAATTAAAAGAGAAATTAAATTTTGAAAAATCCGAAAGGATAAAAGCGGAAAAGAAGCAAGTTTCTACAAAAGAGAAATTGACCTTCTAAACGAAGAAAAAGCTGAACTTGCAAAGGAAAAGACTCGCATAAGCACTCTTAAGAAATCAGAGGAAGATAAACTTCTGAAATTAAACAAACGAATACCTAAGGACCTAGAAAAGAAAACAAAGGCCTTAAAGGAATCTGAGGCAAAGAGACTAAATTCAATAGCTCTTAAAGATTTCTTTCAAAAAGAATGGGAAATACTTCACCAGAAGCTTCAAACCAATGAACTTCTGATGAAGAAGTATAAAGATGCCCAAAACATTTATGAAAAATTAAATGGTCAAACGAATACTCAAGGGATAGGATTCAATGAATTGGACTCTTTCATCGAATCAAAGAAATCTACCCTTGAATCCACTTTCAAACTTGGATGCATTCAAAAACCCGACTTTACACCAAAACCAAAAGCAAATTTTAAAAGAGTTAAAGTCGATGGAAAAACTATCGTTTAAAGAAATAACTTTGAAAATGTGGTATACGAGAATAGTACGAGTAAGAATTCTGATGGACGAAATGACACCTCTCAATCAGAAACCGATGGAAATCCTATGGTTAAACCAGAGTATTTGATTGTCAATTCCTCTCCATACGAGAAAGTACTGTTGATGAAAAAGAGAATCCAAAATGAGGAACCATCAGCTGATGAATCGATGAACAACCCAAGTAAAATTTCAAGTTCATCGAAGTCAGAATCGATGAAACCTCAAACGGATCACTCTAAAGCATCAACCTCTGAACTCACATTTTCTAATTCAATCCATGCTCATTTTGATTTTGAGAAATCCCCAAAAGACTTTCTTGAGGATAAGAAGAATCAAAACTCAAAAGCCTCAATGAAATCTGGTATTCCTTCATCGATGAAAACTCCAGACAAAGAAAAGAGAAAATTGAAAGAGAGTAAATCTGCCAAAGATAACTCACAAGGCCCTAGTACATCCTTCACGTTCATCAAGTTTACTCGTGAGCAAAAACAGAAGTGGCCTGCCTCTGAGAGTATTAATC
>NW_020201721.1:33021-52192 GCF_001531365.2 Cynara cardunculus var. scolymus
ACCAAACCTTAGTGGAAGCAGCAAGGACCATGCTTGCTTCATCGGAGTTACCCATCACATTTTGGGCTGAAGCTATTTCAACTGCGTGCTTCACCCAAAATCGATCAATCATTAACAAGAGACACCAGATGACACCTTATGAGCTCATCAACCACAGAAGACCAAATGTCAAATATTTTCATATCTTTGGGTGCAAATGATTTATACTCAACGATAGAGAATATCTTGGCAAGTTTGACAAGAAAGCTGATGAAGGAATCTTTCTGGCCTACTCTCAAACCGCCAAAGCCTACAGAGTCTAAATCAAAAAGACAAAGATCATCATCGAAAGCATCAATGTGTCCTTTGATGATTCCACAACCATGACTTCTGAACATAATAGTTTAGAACTCGGACTTCAAAGAAGAGCATCTGATTCATCACTTGGCAAACCCAATGAATCGGAGCTAGCTCAATTATTTGAAGACATCTTCGATGAAGAAGTAATCTATGGAAATGTGCCCACTGCAAAATCTAACTCTAGAATCGGTGAAGATCATGAAGTCTCCAATACTAATGGTACAAATGTTACTTCACCATCTACTTTTTCTATGTCTTCAGATCACGATCAAGATCCAGAATATAACTCTGGAGATGATCTTGTCGAGGGGGAGCAAGCAGTTCCATCAGTCGATGAAGAGTTGTATCTTGTTTCTCCAGAACCTCAATCAAGCACCAAGTGGACAAAAGATCATCCACACCACCAAATCATTGGTGATCCAACCTCTGGTGTCAAGACGAGATCTGCCACAACAAATGAATGCCTCTTCGCCAACTTTTGAAGCATGATAGAACCTAAGAAGATTTCAAAAGCCCTACAAGATCCAAACTGGATAGACGCAATGAAAGAAGAATTACTCCAGTTTGAATGAAACAAAGTATGGTCCCTTATGCCTCTACCCAAAGGGAATCCGGCCATAGGCACCAAATGGGTCTTCCGGAACAAGAAGGACGAAGATGGCATCGTAATAAGAAACAAAGCCAGGCTTGTTGCCAAAGACTACCGCTAGGAAGAAGGGATTGATTATGATGAAACATTCACTCTCGTTGCAAGACTTGAAGCCATTAGAATGTTCCTAGCCTACGCCGCTCACAAAGGCTTTAAGGTCTATCAGACGGATGTCAAGTCTGCCTTCCTCAACGGCAAACTTCAAGAAGAAGTCTACGTGCAGCAGACTCCTGGGTTCGAAGATCCAAAACATCCAGACTATGTCTACTTTCCGGATAAAGCCCTCTATAGGCTGAAGCAAGCACCCAGGGCCTGGTATGAAACTCTATCTAGCTTTCTCATCAACAAGGGTTTCGAAAAAGGTACAATCGATACAACCCTCTTTCTCAAAAAGCATAAAGGTGACAWCTTACTTGTTCAAATATATGTGGACGACATCATATTTGGCTCTACAAATGCAAAACATTGTGAAAACTTCTCAGAGTTGATGAAAAGTAATATAGAGATGAGTATGATGGGAGAACTAAGYTTCTTCCTTGGTCTTCAAATCAAACAAATTTCAGAAGGAATTTTCATCAATCAGTCCAAATATATGACTGACCTTCTGAAGAAATACTCTCTCTCAAATTCATCATCGATGAGAACACCTATGGCTACAGGAGCTAAGCTTTTTGCTGATCCATCAGGCAAACCTGTGGATGTAACAACCTACAGAGGCATGATTGGATCAATCATGTATCTAACTGCTAATAGACCAGATATAATGTTTGCCACATGTCTTTGTGCAATATATCAATCTAATCCTAAAGAATCACATCTCTCGGCAGTCAAGAGGATCTTTCGATACCTAAAGGGAACTCCATCATTGGGTCTCTGGTATCCAAAGAACTCTGCTTTGATCTAATAGCCTACACAGATGCAGATCATGCAGGTTGCAAGCTTGATAGAAAGAGCACGTCTGRAAGYTGTCAACTCTTGGGGGACAAGCTAGTAAGTTGGACATCCAKAAAACAAAATTGTGTCTCAACATCCAYAGCAGAAGCAGARTATGTTGCTGCTGCTAGTTGTTATTCACAAATTCTCTGGATGAAGACTCAGCTTAAGGACTATGGTTTCCATTATGACAAAATCCCAATCCTCTGTGACTCCAAGAGTGCCATAGCAATCTCTGCAAATCCAGTGCAGCATTCCAAGACCAACCATATCGATGTAAGGTACCATTTTCTGAAAGACAATGTTGAAAAAGGTAATATAGAAATGTATTTTGTTCCAACTGAGATTCAACTTGCTGACATTTTCACAAAAGCTCTTGATGAGAAAAGATTTTTATTCCTAGTCAGCAAGATGAGTATGCTGAATCTCTCACTTAAAGTCACTCATTAGCTTATAACTAGAGATCTTCAATATCTCATGGTTATGCCTATAAGTGATATATAAAGTTTTAGCCAGAAACTCCAAGTATCCTAAACCAGCATCTCTGGTCATAAAGACCAGAGCCTCTAGCTATTTAGATTTAGTTCAAACAATTTTTGGCAAACAATATCTATCACCTTTGGAACCAGAACCCCTTTGGTCCAAAGCAAATACTTTGTAATTTCTACCATGTATTCTCTTATTCACCAGAGCCTCTGGTTATATAGACCAGAGCCTCTGGAATCCAATTCTTTAAGTCTACACCCTATTGTGTCTCAACTTGGACTTTAGCATTCATTCTTTTCATCTCGTCATTTTTCTTTATCCTTTGGACCCAGAGCCCTTCTGGTCCAAAGCATATACTTAGTTTTCATACACTAAGTATTCCCTTCCCACCCAGAGCCTCTGGTTCCAAAGACCAGAGCCTCTAGTTTCCAATTCCTTTGAAACCAGCGCTATCAAGTTCCCATCTATGACTTGGTATAAACCACACCCCTTCTATACCATACCAGAGCCTCTGGATTCATACCCTTTGTAACCAGAGCTCCTCTGGTCCCAAAGAGTTTCCCTCTTCTCCCTACATATGGACTTAACCATATTCTTTCATATTTCATTCCCTTGCTATCATAACCAGAGCCTCTGGATTCACAATATTTGGAACTAGAGCTCCTCTGGTCTCAAAGGCTCATCCATCATATTCTTTCACATACACTTCACCATTTTCCATTACCCATTTTCTTTGCTTCACAACCAGAGCCTCTGGTTCTAAAGGTCAGAGCCTCTGGCTTTGTTCTCTTTGGAACCAGAGCTCCTCTGGTCTCAAAGACCCTTTCTCCACTTTCACTTAGCCACCTTTCATAATTCATCATCCTTCACAACCAGAGCCTCTGGTTGTATAGACCAAAGCCTCTGGTACCCCTAATTTTTCTTTATTTATTTGTTTGAGGATGAGTCTTTGAAAACTTCAAAATCCTTACTCATGTATCATTTGAGGGGGAGCAACAATTTCTTCTTCACACTTTTTTATGCATTTTTCATCCAGAGCCTCTGGTTCTAGTATCCAGAGCCTCTGGCCACCTAAATGCTACATATATATTTAACCAAAGCTCCTCTGGTTCTATATAATGGATTAACAATGTTTATCTAGAGCCTCTGATTGGTTATCCAAGGCCTCTATATCATGCAATCCAACATTACATCCATGAACTCCTTCATCGATGTTAAACCAGAGCTCCTCTGGTTCCTCACCCAATGGGTCATGACCAACCAGAGCTTCTCTGGTTCCATGACAATAATTTTTTTACAAAAACTCATCTTAATTGAAAATCATTTGCAAGATTATACAAAATTGCAGCTTTTGTGACTAAAAACTATACAACATCGGTTTTTAGAAGACCAAAACTTCCTAATTAGTATTAATCTTACAATTAGATGGGATTTTTAAATTCAAATTATTTTTGGGACACATACTCATCAAGATATTATTTGGAATAACTTTTTATTTCAAATAATTCATAACGTCATCATACCACGCGCCTGACAACACATACAGCCTATTCCCCATATACCCTTTCAACTTTCCCCCTCCCTAACCCGCCTTGACACGTGTCATCTAACATTAATGACACGTACAATCAAGATGGCTCACGTTCTTCAAATCAAATCACCAATACCTAAACCACCAAAACTTTTCATGATTATTATATTTTAATAATCAAGAAACCGTTTCCCTTCCACCCCCCACCAATTCTCCACCTATAAATACCCTTCTTCCACCTCCTTCTTCTCTTTACGCTTACATAAACCTGCAACTATATTCCGACGAACAACAAACCTGCAACTTCATAAACAATGGCCTCCTCCGCCTCCCACGAATCGAACAACAATGACAACAGAGTACAATCTACCGGCACCGACAGCCGCGCTATCGTCTTCCTACCCATGAAGCCAAACAACCACTCTATCGAACTCCGAAACTCCCTGTTTGATGACAGATTTGTAGTTATGATCGAGTTTTTCAAGAACTGCATTCTTCTTCCCGCCCTCACTCTTGCTGACACCGGCGTACCCATAAAGTACGTCCAACAATATTGGCAAATGTGCGAGTTTGAACTAGAAAGCCACAGAATAATGGGGGACATGGACGCCCCTAATGATATGATATGCTCGCTCAAGATATCGCAGGCTAAGGTTTCTTGGGTTCTGTGCATTCCTATTCGACGGGAACTTGGAATTGCACAATATGACGAACAACCAACCACCGACGACATCCTCCACTTCGTGAAGATGCTAGGTTACAATCGTGACCTACGCAATGTATCAGACTTTAAACGCCAATTCTTCCTGCCGATGTGGAATATGTTTTTCTCCATTCTCAACAGGGCCCTCAYATGCAAACTGGACTCATTGGACCAAGGGAACATAAACATCATGACTATCATGTATGGGCTGTTCTTCAACTTGAACCTCGACTACGCCTTCCTCATCTACAACGAGATTCATTCAGCGGTGATCAAGAAATGTAAACTCCAAGCCGCTAGCAAGCCTCTTTCTGTGGTTCTCTTCCCTCGCTTCCTCGCCCTCTTCATTGGGGATGCAATGAGGAAGCATGGTCTACCAGCTGAGGAGCCCTTCACCCCTGTCTACAAGATACATGGACGTCGCCCAACCCTCTCGAAGGAGGATTACAGCATCAATCGTCCACTCTCCAGGGCTATGCTTAATGTCATTCCATCGACATCTGAGATACGCCAAGCCTATGAACGCTCTATACTGTCCCAGGAACGGAGGGCAGCTACCACAAACCGATTAGAACCGTCCCCCCTACCAAGCGAGGGAGCACATGAGTCATCTTCATCGGATGATGAAGATGATGATGATAATGCTACTCATCGTGCCTCCCCCGGCCCTACTCATACACTTTCTCAACCCACTTCCCAAAGAGCAACCACATCTTCTACCCCTGGCGATCAAAGCCAAAGGGGTATTGAAACAGGACGACCCAGTCCAATCCCAACCCCAGCCAGCCATCCAGAGGCCATCCTTTGGGCATCTGGAGGATGGCCTCTGGAGATGTATTAGCCGAGGAACCACATTTTCCATCACCCCTCTCTCAACAGCGAGGTGATGAAGATATAAGAGCCCCTTCGCCTTAGGGCTCGACACATCCCACCACAGACATAGAAGCATGTGTTGCTTCTGATATTGAACCCCAAGATCGTTCAGAGCAATCATCCCTTCATGCACATCCCCCTTCGATATTTGATCTACCGAAGGGGACACACAATCGCTTCACTTACCCGGCCTCTAAAGTTGAGGAAGAGGAAGCCGATGTCGCAACATCACGAGATAGCTCATCTCTTGAGGGCTATCAAGGACGTGATGGAAGTCCWTCTAGGCCTACCTTCTCACAAGGCCAAGAAGGCGCCTCTGAAGCAGAGGCCCAACCTGCAGCATCTGTTGTTGCAAGGGTTACCCCACATGCAGACCTGGTCACAAAGGCCGAGTTCCAAGCCTTTGTCGATACAGTGATGTGGTCCTTGGAAGACCTTAAACTCATCATACAAGGGATTGTTGACAACCAACCCTCCACCGATAACTCTGCCCTCCAACAATCCCTTGCAATCCTGCAACACCACCTCTCCCAAATTGAAACCCAAACCCAAGCCAATACCACCCGCCTTCAAATGCTTCAACAAACCATCACCCAACATCACAACACCACATCCTCCCTTGCCACCCAATGAAACAAAATCCTCATCTAATCCATCGCCACCCTCACGGCCCAGGCAACTGAGGCCAATGAGAACCTCACATACATCATCTCCCAACTTCAAACCATCCTTCGAACCATTAATTCCCTACCCACAACCATCATCTCCCAAATTCCTCATCAAGCCCCACCTCAATCCAACTCATCAATTGAAGCTACCCTTACCAACCTCACCAATCAAATGGCCTCCATACAAACCACACTCATCAATTGAAGCTACCTGCCACTATTCTAGCCCAAATCCCCCATCCTACTCCTCCACCCCAACCTCCCTCTGTAGGCCCATCCTTTGATGAAGCCTTCTTCTCATTCACTGTAGAGGTGAGCGACCTCATCACCAACCTTCTCATCCCTCCATATACATCCACCACCACGAGCCTCGTCCTCCTCCATCGACTTTGCAACCAGAGCTGACCTATGGGCTCTGTCCAAGGCGCTAGTCTCATCTTTCAATGAGATTAGTGCCAAACTCGTTCATCAGGCCATCCATCCAACAAGGGTTCTCTCCCAGAACCTGGCCGATGAACAACAACACACCACCACTCTCCTCCAAACAATGGAGGCGAGTCAAAGATAAGCTGACCTGAAGGCGTATCGTGCGACCTTCAGGAAGGACAAAAAGAAGAAGAGGAGCAGAGCCTCTTGCTTCAGCAGCCGCCAACAAAAAGGCCAAGGCATGAAGACCAAGACCCCGATGATCAAGGTCTTGGACCTCACGAGGGGGAGACAGAGGCCGCGATTGCACAACATACAGAATCCGCTGCACCACCATCACCATCACCATAAACTCAACCACCACCCTCAACCGAAGGAACCCAAGCAAGGGAACCAGAGGCTCTGCCCTGTGAAGATGTACAATATGTACATGTCCCCTTCGCTGCAACCCCAGAACCCATCGTGTTGAGTTCCTCAACCGATGAAGAGCCAATCACCCCACCAACGGAAATAAACCAACCTTCATCACCCACACCAAACATACCTTTAACCCCTTCTCCAACCCCTCGCACCACAGAACCCTTCACCTTATCCATACAACCAGAACCAACAATAATCCAACCTTCATCACCCCAACAACCACAAACCCAAACAGAACCCCATACAACAGAAACCACCCAAGTCGAACCCAATGAACCACAAACAACCCAAGCTGAACCAACTCAACAAGAAACCATACCTTCACCAACTCATACACAACCCTCAACCCAACTACTCGTGGTGCATCCAGATACTCCCTCTTCATCAAGGAAACCTTCTTAGAGCTTGGTAGATGAGATTATACAGAGCATGGAGTCAATGTAGAGACGTCCTGAATTGCCACCCAGGGAACCAATTATGATGGAAAACATCCATCAATACCTATACGAAGACCGTGATGAAAGTTTGACCATCAACCCTCCGATCTTATCACTTGAGTCCATAGACCTCTTACACCATAGATTCATTGGACAGACCACACAACACCTCAGGCTGTCTTCTCGAATGATGGGCTAAGGAGGGTCATAGATCTAAAAGTAAGGACATTTGCCAACTGAGCCATTCGATACATCAAGTTCACTGTGGAGAGAGCACATGGGCAAGTTAGCGTGTTTAACTAAAATGACCTTATTAATCTCAATCCATATGACTTGATTGAATTATATGCATACATAGCTCAATGGCAGGATCACGACATCAGGTATGGAATGGCGAACCGAGCGGTAGTAAAAACGATGGAAACCCTGGTGAACCATAGAGCCAGGAGTGATTTTGAAATTGCTCTTCGGCTAGGCATTGAAAGACTATCCTGTGCTCCACCAAACGAAGACTTCCAAGGCTTGTAGGAGAAAAGGTTTGCCTCAGTCCTAACTCAACCCGAACTTGGACTTGCTTACAAGAATGAGTTCGGGGTTAAAAAATTCTTTACACTAACTAAGGCCTTCAAGTATTCATCAGAAACACTTGAATGGTTTCAGAAAGTCATTAGAGAAAGACTGGGTAGAAACCACGTGCCAAGACAAGAAGGGAGTCGGCTCATTCATGAGATATCGACAGTCATCAGCTATCGAAGACTGCTCATGCGCTTCAATGAAATATATCAAGGTAGCTCATGATGAGTTGTATTTTTTTGTTTTGTCTTGATGTCTTTTGATTCCAGTTGTAAGAATTTCATCATCCAATGAAAATTTGGAATTTGATGTTTTTCTATTAGATTAGTCTCTGTTCTTCACGGTTGTTTCTAGATTAGTCTATGTGTGTTATTTCATTACTTAAGGGAGATTATTAAACCCCATAATTCATAAAGTGAAAAGTAATAAAAAACAATAAGTGATGAAGAACCAGAAGACCGATGGAGACATCAAGGCAGAATTGACTAAGGCTGGAGCACAAACAGAGGACTGATGGACGAGCAATGATACGATGGAAAGAGCATCTTCATCGAACTTCTGGTCAACTACACTTAGAGTATTTTCCAGCAATTCATCCAGAAGCATGCGATGAAGACTTAAAGATAARGATGATCCATCATACCATGAATGACAACTGGAGATGACAAGTCAACAGCTAGATTTCGAGTTTATCTTAATTACTAAAGTTTATCCATAGTTTAGATAATCGTTATCTGTTATTAGAAGATTAGCTAAAAAGTCTCATTAGATAGTTATCTTCTTATTAGTATAAATAGGTGATTAGGCCTATTGTAATCTAAATCTCTTTTACGTTTTTATTATTAATAAAGTGAAATCTTTGACGCTCAAGATTGTTCATAATTGTTCATAATTTCTTCTTGAGTGTTCATCACTTTGTTCATCAAATCACTATAATTTGGTTATTATTAACTAGATTAGTAGTGTTATTGAGAGATCTGGGATCAACAAAAAATTTGTATCATTGGATAAGGAAAGGTTCAGTGATAATTTCTGTTTTAAGATAAGTATATCTTAGAGAGACACACTTGCTCTAAAAAGTTCAACGATAGAAGGAATCACTGAAACAATCTTTTAAAACGTTTTGATCACTGAGTATGAAAATATTCAGTGATAGTTTTATGTTTTGAAAAGAGAGAGATAATAAGTTTACATACCTTAGAAAGAGAAGATATATTTACTCAAGAGTTCGGTGATAGAATAAGAACACTGAATCATTTCACTTACTGAGCATGTTTATAGCTAAAGGAAATTAATCCTCAGTGTTTAGCATTCCAGGTTCGTTGATCAATATATTAAATCTTATGTTACCAAAGGCTTTGTTAAAAGGTCAGCGAGTTGGTAATCAGTTGGAATAAAGTGAAGTTCAAT
The DNA here is from genome assembly GCF_001531365.2 of Cynara cardunculus var. scolymus. NCBI lineage: Eukaryota > Viridiplantae > Streptophyta > Magnoliopsida > Asterales > Asteraceae > Cynara > Cynara cardunculus. The sequence goes on from NW_020201721.1 coordinate 42,470, forward strand.
ATTACCATTCATAACATGATCTCTGATAAAATGAAATCGGATCACAATATGTTTGGTCTTGGAGTGAAAAATAGGATTGTTTGCAATCGCAATAGCACTGGTTCTATCGCAATAGATAGGAATCTTAGAAAATTGAAGATCATAGTCAATAAGCTGTTTTTTTCATCCAAAGGACTTGGGCACAGCAGCTTCCAACGGCAACATATTCAGCTTCAGCAGTTGATTTGGACACAAAATTTGGTTTTTTACTTGTCCAGCTTACCAACTTTCCACCTAGAAGCTGACAGCCTCCAGTGGTGTTTTTCCTTTCAATTTTGCGTCCTGCAAAATCACTATCCGAATAACCTATTAGGTCAAAGCACCCTTAGGGTACCAGAGACCTAAGTCAGGAGTTCTCTTGAGGTATCTGAAKATGCGTTTTACAGCAATCAGATGGGATTCCTTAGGTTCAAATTGATATCGTGCACAAAGATAAGTAGAATACATGATATCTGGTCGGCTTATTGTGAGATACAGTAGAGCACTGATCATTCCTTTATAAACAGTAATCTTTACAGTCTTTCCATTTGGATCCTTGTTTAAAGAGAGAGGAGGAGCCATAGGAGTTTTCATAGATGAGTTGTTGGATAGATCAAACTTTTTCAGCATATCTCTGACATACTTTCTTTAGCTGATAAAGATACCTTTATCTGATTACTTGATCTGGAGACTAGGAAATAGGTTAGTTCTCCCATCATACTCATCTGATATTCTTTTTTCATGCGATCAACGAACCGAAAACACAAAAAGGGATTACTAGAACCAAATATATTATCATCGGCATAAATTTAGACTAGAATGATGTGACCTTTAACTTTCATAATAAATAAGGTCTGGTTAATATTTCCATGGACAAATTTCTCAGAGATGAGAAATGAGGAGAGGGTATCATACCAGGCACGAGGGGCCTGTTTTAACCTGTAAAGAGTTTTATCCAATCGATAGACATGATTTGGATACTTAGGGTTAAGAAACCCTGGAGGTTGTTCAATATAAACTTCCTCTTGGAGTTTTCCTTTAAGGAAAGCACTCTTTACATCCATTTGGTAGACTTTAATGTCTTTATGGGAAGCAAAGGCTAGGAAGAGTAAAATAGCTTCGAGTCTAGCCACTGGTGCAAAGGTTTTGTCATAATCTATTCCTTTTTCTTATCTATAACCCTGAGCAACAAGGCGGGCATTGTTACGGGTTACCACACCTCGTTCATCTAACTTATTTTAATAAACCCATTTGGTGCCTATCACAATTTTGTCAGATGGACGTGGGACAAGGTACCAGACTTTGTTTCTATCAAACTCAATGAGCTCCTCTTGCATGGCAATGACCTAACTATGGTCTAAGATAGCGTCATTGATTTTCTTGGGTTCAACTATAGAAAAGAAATTGACAAAGAGACAAATATTACCTAGACCATGTCGTGTCTGAATACCTACAATTGGATCACCAAGAATTTGATGAATTGGATGGTCTTTTGTCCATCGTTGAGCTGATAGAGGATTGTCATATGAGCATTGATGTTCAGAAACAGAAGATACGGCTTCAACTGCAGATTCTTCAGCAACGAGTAGAATTGCTATAGGAGCCTCAGTGAGAGATTCAGTGATTGATAGAGGTTCAAATGTTGAAGGCATTTATTTCACTAATAAGTCAGTGTTTGAAGTAGAGGGAGGAATGCAACTAATGGGCACTGCAACGATATCTGAAGAAGATTCAATTTGGTTATTAGTAGCAACTAGAATGATAAGTGGATCATCAGCTTCTAGAGAATCAACATTGGGTTCATTGTTGAAGGAAGCTACAGGTTATCCAACATGAGAGAACATCCATTTTTCTAATTCTTCATCATCATTAAAGATGGGTTCAAAATTAGCTGATTGAGATTCATCAAAGGTGATATCAATAGTTTCTTCTATGGTCTGTCGATGTTTGTTGAATACTCTGAAGGCTTTGGATATTTAAGAATATCCAATAAATATTCCTTCATCACATTTGAGATCAAAATTTCCAACTTGGTCACGGTTCTTGAGAATGAAACACGTGTAACCAAATATATGAAGAAAGCTGAGAGAAGGCTTTCTGCTATGGAAGAGTTCGTAAGATGTCTTCTTGAATCTTTTAACGATCAGCGTCCAGTTTTTAGTAAAACAAGCAGTATTGACAGCTTCAACCCATAAATGTGTAGGAAGATGAGATTCGCTTAACATTGATCGAACAGCCTCAATGATTATTCGATTTCTTCTTTTAGCGACCCCATTTTGTTGTGGAGTTCTCATATAAGAGGAATTGTGAGAGATTCCCTAATCCTTAAAGAAGCTATCCATAGTACTATTTTTTAATTCAGTTCCATGGTCACTTCTGATATATTGTACTTTAATATTGTTAAGTACTTTTATCCTTTTGATGAACGAGATAATTTCTTCAAGTGCTTCCCTTTTGGATCTGAGAAAGAAGACCCAAGTGTACCTGGAGTACTCATCAACAATAACAAGTGTATATTTCTTTCAAGCAATGGATTATACGTTGACTGGACCAAAGACATCCATGTTCAATAGTTGAAGTGTAGAGGTCACTAAAGATTTTTTGCTTAGACTTAAAGCTAGCTCTTGTCTGTTTTTCTTTTTCACACGCTGAGCAAAGAGATTCCTTTGCAAAGGTGTGTTGAGGAAGATCAGTGACGAAATCATTTCAAGACAGCTTATTGAGTGTCTTGAAGATGAGATGAGAAAGCCATTTGTGCCACAACCAGTTGTTATCCGACGATGCTTTTGAGAGAAAACAGTTGTTCTCAGTAAGAAGATAATCCATGTTGATGATGTATACGTTCTCTAGGCGAGAACCGGTTAGAGCAACCTTATTATCCTTGTTGAAGACGTAGCATGAATTCTTAGAAAATTTTACTATGAAATGTTTATCACACAGCTGACTGATGCTAAGAAGATTGTGCTTCAGTCCTTCAACATATGCAACACGTTTGAAAGTACTTGCACCGTTGGTTAATACACCAAAACCTTTGGTATATCGTTTTTCGTTTCCTCCAAAGGTTACGGAAGGGCCTCTTTCATATTTCTAATCGATGAGAATGGATTTATCTCCAGTCATATGTCTTGAGCGTCCACTATCGAGATACCAAATGCCTTTGACTTCCTGCACACAGAAAGAGATTAAGAGTACTTTGGTACCCATTTCTATTTGGGTCTAGCGGTGTTAGAGGCAACACCCACTGAAACTGAAGACTCATTGTCAGCAAAATCTTCACTGAACCTGAAGAAGAGGCTTCAGTGGTTTTAGGAACAACAACCCCTGACATTGTTGACTTAGAGTCCGTAGGTGTTTTCACTGAGCCTGAAGAAGAGGCTTCAACAGTTTTCTTAACGTTAGTTATTTTTACAACCTTAGTGGCAGATCTCACCTTGGTAGATTTCTCAGCCTTGGATACTTTCTTTCCCTTGGCTGGAGGACCAGCCTTGGCGGCAGAAGGACACTTATTGGAAATATCTATAGTTTCACCACAGTGCCTACACTTTCTATAGCTGAAACCAGCTTTTGGGCCAGGAAGTACTAGAGGATCAGAAGAGGGACAAGCTTCATGTATTCCCTTCTCAATTGTTCTAGGACAAACAACTGAGGATTTAGATTCCTTAGGTGAAACATTAAGCTTGAGCTTAGACTTAGATTTCTTAGAAGATTCGGATATCTTGATCCCGGAAGAAGAAGAAGGTGCACAAGCTAAAGGAATATATCTTGATCTATATGACTTGTCAACCTTCTTAGGAAGAGGTGCTTTGACAATGGATTTACCTTTGTCTTTGCGACCTGAACTCAAAGGAGTTCTATCAAGATGACTCACAGTGATAGAAGACTAAGAGGAAGAAGTGTCAGGAATAGAAGAGGAGAAGGTACCAAACTTCAGCTTGGACCTGTCAGTGACACTATCTTCCTGATCATAGGAGAAGCCTAGATCAATCCTAATCTTGGGAGGAATCTGAGCGTTGATGATCTCAGAGGCCTTAACATAGGCTTTGCACCACCCTTCAATGGTAGCCTTCTCAGCCTTGAGTTCAGCAATAGCTTGCTCACACTCAGCTATAGCCTGTTCACGCTCAATAGTGATGGTCTGGTTTACAATGACCTGATCGTTAAGATCTTCCTCGATCTTAGTTAACTCTTTGATCTTAGAATGATAAATATTCAACTGTTATTGAAGATCAAGATTAAGCATTTCTACTGTTGATTTTCCATTCAGGGTATTGTAAAGATCAACCGTCAACGTATCTAACACTGATACGTTATCAGGGATAGAAGAAGAAGAAGAAGAATAGGGTTTATTCAAGGAACATACCTGAGCAAGAGAGGATGATGAGGGATCATTGGAGGTTGATGTCTCATAAGTATCTTCCTTGGAATCATTGGTCATAAGAGAGAGATAGGTCGTATCTTCCTCATCTGAGGATCATTTGTTAGACGAATCAGCCCAGTCATGTTGTTCACTGATAAGACCTTCACCCTTTCACTGAGAACTCTTCATCTTCTTATACTTCTCCTTCAGCTTCATATATTTATCATCTTTGGACCTGAAAGAGGATATGGTTTTTGAAGATGGCATCACATTCTTCTTTAACCTGCATTCACTCGCAAAGTGACCTTTACGTTGACAATTATAGCAGATCGCTGAAGCCTTGTCAATAAGATCTGACTTTAGCTTATCCTTGATGGTCAGCGAAGGAGATCTGTGGAAGTTACTTTTTCTTGCAAATCTTCTAAATGACTTGGTTAGAAGAGCCAGTAACTCATCAAGGTCTTCAAGATCAGACTCTGACAAATCGTCAGATTTAGTGGGATCTAACTCTGTTAAGGAAACAGAAGAAGCAAGAGAAATAGAAGAAGAAGATGGGAGATCAGCTGAAGAATCTTAAGTGACCAAAGCTGAAGGAGAGTTTTTCATTTCTTTGGAAACTTTAATGAGATTCCTCTTTAGTTGACGAGATTGCTCATGATTAAGTAGTATCCCATAGAGAGAACTTAGAGAGGGACATTTCATTGGACATTTTGAGACACATAGAATATGTATCCCAAGATTTCGGCAAACATTCCAGAAACTTCGTCAAAGTTTCATAATGGAATATTCCCTGCCAACAGTCCTCAAGTCGATAAGAAGATAATTAAATCTTTGAAGTATTTCAGACAATGTTTCATTCTATTAACAGAGAAAGCTTTCGTATTGTCTTACTAGATTAATCTTCCTCGATTCTTGTACTTGAGAAGTACCTTCATAATCAACACAAATAGTGTCCCACATGGATTTCGAGGTTCTAAGCTTCATGACAGAATGATAAACCTCGTCCGGAAGAAACATGGCTATTATAGATCTCGCTCGAGTATCTATAGCCAACTTCTTCTTGTCTTCATCCCTCCATTGATGAGGGAGCTTTAGAATCCATTGTTCAGGAATCGCGGCTATCGTAGCTATTTCAGGAACAGCCGGAGATATAGCGTATGGAACATAAGGTCCATTCTCTATATAGTGTGGGATCTCAGGATCTACACCCTCTAAGAAGATTGACATCCGATTTTTCTAGAGACTAAACTTGTCTCATATAAATCGGGGAGGTTTGACAAGAGAGCCATTATCGTGAAAGTTGTTACTGTTTTGTAAAGGCATTTGTAAAGCAATAAATTATCTAGAGAAAGAAGATATAATAAAATGCAGATAAACAACTAAACAAGATGAGAAGAAAACATTACTCTGATACCACGTGTTGGTCCCAGTCGAGTCTACAAGAGTTTAAAGGCGACCAGTTTGTAAGGGGGGAAGAATACAAACACAGAAAACTTTCACTTTCAGAAATATATATTGATATAGAAAGATCAATACAGATTTTTACATATTGTTTGCGGAAATAGAAAAGATAAAGATAAACTATCTAAACAATCTAAGACTACACACAATTATACTTAGCAAATATAAGAAATTTGTTGAATAAGATAAAGACAGAAAGATGTTCTTGTTGGGTATGAACTTTAGAATCAACAAGAAATCCTAACTTGGTTGGAGATAAGCGTATCTGTTTTTTTTGTGTTGTAGATGTTGTGCATGAGGTGAATACTCAGCTATTTATACCCATTGCATTAAATGCAATTCAGAAGAGTTAAAACACGTATCAAGCTTTTAGAGGGTAATACTATTGTCTATTCATGAGCAGACATCCTCTCATGGAGTTGGTGGGCATTAGAGTCCACTAGTCGGCTTCGTCCAGTACTATACTCTTGAAAGAGTATGGGTTTGTCCATTGTGTGTGGAAGGACAAGACAAAAACAATCATGCATGGGAATCTTCATTTGATCGTTGAATGTTGGAATACAATTGGTGGTCTCGTCAACATTTATTGAGGCTCGTGCAGTCTTCACACATATGTTGACTAGGTTGTAATCACTAAACCCACTTCAGATCATGAACGTGTGAGTCACTAATCTTCAGTCTCAGTCTTCGACATTCACTAAAGGTTTTTAGGTGTGAGTTTTGTCTTCTTGAAGTATCTCTGTCCCTGTAGGATTACAAGGCATGTTTTAGCGATCACTGAACAGACTCAGTGATGATCCCTGAAACTGAAAAAACAGAAATATAATACTTCGAAAGGTAAAAGGGATTATCATCAAATCAATGAGAGAGAGGATCAATAGACTCGAAATCCTTTATGTGTAGAGAAGGCTAGAAATAGGCGTATAACTTCTAGCCTTGCAACTGGCGCAAAGGTCTCGTCATAGTCTATGCCTTCTTCCTGGATTTGTTTCTAATTACTATATAATCCTCATCCTTCCTGTTCTTGAAAAACCACTTAGTACCAATACAAATTTTATCCTTTGGCAAAAGACCAAGAGTCCATACCTTGTTTCTTTCGAATTGTTGGAGCTCTTCTTGCATGGCATCGACCCAACTAGGGTCTTGTAAGGCTTCATGAACTTTTTTAGGCTTTACCATACTTACAAAGTTTACGAATAAACATTCATTGGTTGTGGTAGGTCTTGTCTTTACTCCACTAGAAGGTTCACCAATGATTTGATAAGCCGGATGGTCATTAGTTCATTTTGTTATTGGAGATTGCACATATGTTAGATTCGTGGGATCTTTCTTCACTGGAGTTTTTGGCATTATCCTCGTGATTGGTGATGGCGGCTCTGCTTGCTCCCCCTTGGATTGTGGTACAGAGGAACCAGGTTCAGAGACAGAGGTAATGTTTTCTAACTCTAAAGGACTAGCCTCTGATGCAAAGGTGGAAGGCTCTGGTTCTGGATTAGCTTGATCTATAAAGGGAGTAGTGGTGTCGAAAAGGCCAGAGATGGTTGTACTTGAATTTTGTGGCTCTCCTTGGACGCGTGTAGAGGCATCTCTCGGTGCACTCATAGAGATGTCTTCATCACCCAAGAAGTCTTCAAATAACTGCCCGACTTCCAATTCCCTTGACTTCGATGGAGAATTGGAAGTCATTCGGTTAAGCTTGAGTCTAGAGCTGGAGTACTCTGAATTCGTTTGTTCTTTATCGTGGAACGAGATGTTGATGCTTTCTATGACCGTCTTGGATCTTAGATTGAAGACTCTGTAGGCCTTGGAATGTGAGGAGTATCAAAGAAATTTGCCTTCATCAGCCTTCTTATCAAATTTCCCAAGGTGATTTAAATCATTCAGGATGAAGCATCTACAACCAAATACATGTAAAAATTTAACATTAGGCTTTCTTTTGTTGATTAGTTTGTAAGGCGTCTTCAAGTGTCTCTTCACCACTATTGCTCTATTTTGAGTAAAGCATGCGGCCGAGATCGCTTCTACCCAAAAGTGGGTTAGAAGATCAGAGGCTACAAGCATCATTCTTGCAGCTTCAACCAATGTTCCATTCTTCCTTTCTGCAACACCATTCTTTTCGGTGTTCTTGTAGTAGAGGAGTTTTGGGATATTCCCTCTTTGTCAAGGTATGCGTCAATCTTTGCATTTTTCAACACTGTACCGTTGTCACTCCTCGGCTTTTGAATTCTGCTTTGTAGAAGAACTTTAATCTTGGTCATAAGCTTGATTAGCATCTGTGGGACATCCAATTTTTTCCTTACAAACTCAATCCATGTATATCTTGTAAATTTATCAATAAGAACTAAGATATACTTCTTGCAAGACAGGCTCTACACTGAGATTGGACCACAGAGATCCACATGAAGCATATACCGAGGTTTGACGCAGGAAGCATCTATCTTTGCCTTATGGGATGCTCTTTTGAGTTGTCCCATTTCACAAGCAGGGCAAAGATGTTCCATTTCGAACTTTATGTTTGGTAGTCTATCAACCAAGTTGGTTTTTACAAGTTTCTCTATATTTGGAAATTTTATATGGGATAGCTTGTGATGCCAGAGCCACTCTTCTTCCCTCTGGCAAGATATGAGACAGAGTATCTCTGGGTCATCTCTTGGTGAGAAGTTTATATGGTACAAATTTCCCTTACATTTGGCTCTTAGCAATTTTTGACCTGATTCTGACATTAATGAACAAGAGTCCTTTTAGAACTTGACATTATAGCCATAATCACAAAGTTGACTTATTCTAAATAGATTATGCTTTAGCCCAGAGACACAAGAAACTTTAGAGACAGAAACCTTACCTTGATGGAGATCTCCATACCCTTTAATTTGTTCTTGTATATTGTCCCCAAAAATCACCCTTCCTCCAGATTTGTCTTTATAGGAGGAGAGCAACTCTTTGTTGCCAGTCATGTGCCTTGAGCATCAAGAGTTAAGGTACCAGATGTGCACATAGCTTCTGAAAAAAAATAGAGAGATTTAGGTACCCATTTCATAATGGGTCCTCGAGGATTAAATTTTGGAGACTCGGATTTTGTCCTTTGAAGTCTGCTTCCTATGGGTCTTTTTGTAATTTCTTTTAGGGGACCCAGACAAAAGACAGTTAGGACTAGAATGGTGTTGCTTTAATTGCCGCAACAAAGGTAGACATTTGCATTTGTGAAATCTTATTTTATGGCAAAAAGATTCACTGGATTCATAAAACTTGAAATCCTCATTGTTACATTCGTTCATAGCATGAGTAGTTCTAGTGAACACCCTATCTAGTTTTGATTGTTTATTGAAATCAGCCTTTGTCTTCTCCTATTTTCCTTTCTTGGTCCTTTTTCCTCCTTTGGCCTTCAGAGGCCTCTCTAAAATAGAGGGATTAAATTTGGAATTAGAAGCCCATTTTTTTCTTTTCTTAAGTGAACTTAATAGGATTTTGAAATTTAGACTTGGGAAGTTTAGATGCAGAGGTGGTAGATTTTGGTTCTTTAGCCTTCTTTTCCTTCTGTAGCTCAAGAGAAGACTTGGCTTTTAAACACATGTTCACGAAGTCAGGACACATGGGAATCCTTTTCCTCTTCTCCATTGATGGAACAAGTGTATTTGGGATCCTATAGGGAAGTTTGTGAACTTTTAGTCCGGCCATCACTGTTCAGTCTTAAACTGCTCCGTACTTGAGTCCCTTTTTGATTCCGAGTCAGAATCAAGAAAATCTCTTTTTGGACTTTGAGTGGTGGAGTTTTGTTAGCTCTCATTCCTTGAATGTAAAAGTATGGAAAAAGTAAAACAGCAAGTTTTGACAGAAGCTCAATCGTACAAGATTCAAGTGACAGAACCTCTGTCATCCATCACAGAGGT
>NW_020201722.1:0-3769 GCF_001531365.2 Cynara cardunculus var. scolymus
AAGATCACATCTTGTACAGTGTTTCTGAAGATCGTTTTTGAATCTGTTCTACATTGTCAAAAGAGAAGATCACCGTGATTCTATATTCGAGGGGGAGAATGCTAGAAGATCTATCTGAACAGTTGATTGCTTGAAGACTACAAGTTGAAGATTTCTTTTGAAGATGACATTTTGTGCTTAATGTTTCAAAGTTCAAACAAGGACTCAAAGCACATAATTTTCTTTCAAGTCTGAATAAAAAGGGGGAGAATGTTAGGATTGAAAATCAGTATTAATTATATTCGTCTTGAAAGTTAAATATAGTCTATTGTAAAAGTCAGCGTGTTTGACTTTTCTTATAGGAGTTTGACTTTGACTATGTTTAGTAGGTTTGACCATATAAATAGGTAGCTTGTCTTTGTAATAGTAGGTAAGTGAGCTCATTTGTAATATTCAATACGTAATATAGAGTTTGACCAGAGCTTTAATGTTTGACTTTTCCTCTCAACTCTCATATGAATGTTCTTGATGTTCTTGAAGAAATATCTGAGATTCTGCCATATTATGAAGCTTATTGAAGACTGATCAGTGAATTTAGGGACACACATATATCTATACCCTCTCTCTCAGCTGAGACATGGGTGGATCCTGGTGCAAATTCAACCGGTTCTGGCTGAGCTATAGGATCTATAACTCGCCTATAATCTATCAAACATTAAGCACTCTGATCCGCATAGGCAAATAACTCAGCTGGAATTTCCATGATAGACTCCAAATCTTTAACTTCTGTATGAGATCTTATTCGTTGCATTATAAATGACGGCCCAACTTTATTGCTTTCTCTGGCCGGAATATCTACGTTTGCGTTCATCATTGCTTTGATGATTAGTTGAAGAAATCTTTGACACGACACAAATTTCCTAGCTTTTGAAGGAAATCTTTTAGCATTGACCAACTCCACCAATTCGTTCCAGATTATGAGCGCATAGTCATAATGACGATTGAAGACAATTCCGTGGAAAAACTTCAGAAATGGACTGCTGCATGGGTCGATCCCGACAGTTTTTGACATTAAACATCGGTTGAGTATTGAGCACAACAAGTGCCATATTGAGGGAAGAAATCGTCTCTTAAATTCTGACAGATTAGTTAACTCTTGCGAGTATCCTAATCGCCTGATGTCTCTACATAAGTCTTCATCAGTTATTAACTGTTCAAAACCGGAGGCAGTTGGTCCTGGTAATCTTAGTATCCTTCGAAGTCTTTTCAAAGTCAGACGGCTTGTGTAGTCGTCAACATTCCCCTCAAAAAAATAAGTGTCTCCTTCCTTTCACAGTGATAAGGTATGTCAGACCTGTTGAAGGTAAACCATCGGTACTTCTGTAGTGGCTGATAAGGCATATGCAATGGGGTGTTCTCTGAGGATTTCGGGAATGATTCTATATTCGCAATACATTTCGAAGTAAAAATGATGGTTATTTGGTTTAATATTGAGGTAAAGATATTGTGGGAGAATGGATTCATCTGGGATAGGTATATTTACTAGCTGGGCGGGTTATTGAGGTTATCTGATCTTACAGAGAGGATATGAGATTCCTCGTCAGATCGTTTAGGTTCATCAGCCATTTTCCTGTAAAAAAAATACAGAATTTTAGATCCGTAGATGAATTAATCTTTCACAAAATAAAAAAGCAGATATAAACTTAACACTAGATTTACCAAAAAAAAATTGAAATTCCTTTAAAAACTAAAAAACTCACAAACAAAAAAAAATTCACAAAAATTGAAAGAAGATGAAAAAAAATAAAACACAAAAAAAATTACTAAAATACTCACAAAAAAATTAAAAACTAAAACTAATTTTTTTAAAATAATAAAAAAATACCAACACAAAAACAAAACAAAGAAAAATTAACTAAACTAAAAAACAAAAAAAAAAATAAAGTGAAGAGGAAAAAAATGAAAAAAAATAAATCACCCGGATTAACAATCCGGATGAAATCAAAAAAACAAAAAAAATTCCAAGTCACAACTAAACCGGACAAGGTTAAGAAAAACTTAAACCGGTCAAGGTTAACCGGAATAAAATCCGATCACCTTCTCCGGTGACTAAATCGATCAACACAATACGTAAACTGATTAAAAACTTAAATCGGACAAAACCAATTACAAAATCGACAAAAACTCCTAAATCTATGTTCAATACAGTCCAAAATACAATATAGATTTAGATTTAGAGATCTTAATATGAACGATTCAAGTTCAAGTTCATATTCCAAAAATTAAGTCCAATTAGTCAAGAGATGTATTAATTCAAACGATTAAGTCCAATCAAAGAAATTATTAGAATCGAACCTTATGAAATCGAAGAAACAAACCCAAAAGGATGTGATTAAAGATGAATAAGTAGATGAGGTTCTTGAATAATGTTTGTCCGATAACGATGATGAATAGTAGCAAGTGATGTGAGTAAAACAGTAAAAGGTGAAATGAGAAAATGGGACAAGTATTTATAGGAGGTGAAAAAAACCCTTCAACTACTAATCCGAACAAAGAGATGTCCGGATTAAGATAAATCGAACAAAGGGTTGTTCGATTTAAACTCACACACATCACTAATTCTAAAAATCAGACAGCTCAAGAAAGTAAATAGAACAAAACTTCATCCGGAGAAACAAAATCCGAATGACTTTGAGCGATAAATGCTCAAATCGCACGACTCTTCAAGCGATATAGACTTAAATCGCACAACACTTCAAGCGATTTAGACTTAAATCGCACAACTCCGTACGCTATTTACCACAAGCTTGATCATATATCTAATCTTATTTGGATAAGAATTTATCGAATAGCGTTTTGTCCGGATTAGTCTAAATCGAACATTACTTTGTCCGTATATAAGTTTATATCGAACAAAGTGTTGTCCGGATTAGACTAAATCAGTCAAACACTTATTCTTTTAAACTCTAAATATTTCAAAAACTAGATATTTTAACAGTTCCTGTAAGAAAAATTTAAACAGTTAGTATCATACAGATATGTTAACTTCCCCTCAAAAAATGAATTAGTAAAATAAGAACAAAATTCAACACTCCCCCTCAGATATAGATTCCGCTATCAAAAAAATTTAAATCACATTAAATTTTTTAAATACTGACTTGTATTAAGAAATACAAATATTTTGAAAAATGTAGTTGACTTAAATAACACAGTTCAATAAATTGAACTATTTTTAAGAAAAGTTTAAATTTTCAAATTTAACATTCTTAACTTAGATACAAAAAAACTGAAGCGTTTTTCATCTAAAGCTTTCGTAAATAAGTCAACGAGTTGAAATTATGTATTTACAAAATATAATTCAATAGTTTCTTTTTCAACGTGATCTTTGATAAAGTGATACCAGATATCTATATGTTTGGTCTTAGTATGTTGAACAGAATTACAAGATATAGCAATTGCACTTTTCAAATCACAATAAATGAGAATTTTATTAAAATGAAAACCGTAATCTCTGAGCTGTGTCTGCATCCAAAGTACTTGAGAACAACAGCTAGCAGCAGCTACTTATTCTGCTTCAGCTGTAGAAATGTGTTATTATCCAGATCTGATAGTAGAACGATTTACACTAGAAGTTTGTAAGAGTAAGTAAACAAGAAGATTAAACAGAGAAATAGCGGCTGCTTTTCATTTATTGAAAGTAGAGATTACAAACTCTCAAGAAACCCTAATCGACTCTCATATGATTTTGAATCTGTGTATTACAATGAAGTTTTTCTATCTGCTCTCGTAC
>NW_020201722.1:4009-35073 GCF_001531365.2 Cynara cardunculus var. scolymus
AACTCTGCTCCGCATAGAACCTCACAGAGGCTCTGGTCTTCACAGAAGCTCTGTAGTCTCTGAAAGAAGCTCTGGTTATCCGGGACTCTTTAGCACAGAGGCTGGTCTTCTAGACTTTAGACGTTTTGGCGCAGAAACTTCTTCAGTTCATCTTCTAGGCCCTGATTGCTTAATAAAACTTTTTCAAAGCTATCATTAGCTTCAGAATGAAGCTAACAAAATGGATACACAATTTTGCTTCTTGGAAGCCCAACTTACAAGTTTGTCTCCAAGAAATTGTACATGACCCGAAGTACTCTTTCGGTCGAACATACACCCTGCATAATCTGCATCTGAGTATGTTGTTAGTTCAAAGCTAGTACCCTTTGGATACCAGAGTCCAAGATTGGTAGTCTCTTTCAGATAACGAAAAATGCGCTTAACGACACTTAAATGAGACTCCTTTGGATTAGCCTGATATCTGGCACAAAGATGTGTTGAAAACATAATATCTGGTCTACAGGACGTTAAATACATTAAAGAACCAATCATGCCTCTATATGTTTTCTGATCTACAGCTTTTCCAGATGGATCAACATGTATTTTTGAACCATGAGCCATAGGTGTTTTACTAGATGAACAAATTTTCAAATTAAATTTCTTCAGGATATCAAAAATATATTTTATTTGATAGATAAAAATTCCTGAAGATAATTGTTTGACTTGAAGTCCTAAAAAGAAGTTCATCTCACCCATCATGCTCATCTTAAAACGAGAAACCATTAAGGCAGAAAAGTTTTTGCAGTATTTTGGTTCGTAGATCCAAAAATTATATCATCTACATAAATTTGTATCAAGATACTATCTGACTTTTCCTTTTTAATGAAGAGAGTTGTATCAATGTTACCTTTTGAGAAACCAGATTTTACCAGAAATTCTGATAAAATATCATATCAGGCTCTCGGTGCTTGTTTAAGACCATATAAGGCTCTGTCAAGAATATATACATGATTAGGCTTTGACTCATCCATAAAACCTTCTGGTTGAGCAACATAGACTTCTTCTTTGAGAAGACCATAAATAAATGTTGTCTTGACATCCATCTGATATACCGTGAAATTCTTGTGTGCAGCGTATGCCAAGAACATCCTTATAGCTTCGATCCGTGCTACCGGGGCAAAGGTTTCATCATAGTCAACACCTTCTTGCTGATTGTATCATTTAGCGACAAGCCGGGCCTTATTTCTGACAACAACTCCGTCTTCATCCTTTTTATTCTTGAAAACCTACTTTGTACCGATAATCGTCTTATTACGGGGACGCGGAACCAATCTCCATACCTTTAACGCTTCAAACTGATTCAGCTCCTCTTGCATCGCAATTATCCAGTCCGGATCTGCTAAGGCTTCAGACACCTTAGTTGGTTCAATATTACTTAAGAAAGTGAAGTAGAGACACTCATTTGCAGAAGCAGACCGAGTACGAGTAGAAGTAGTTGGATCACCAATAATTTGATTTATTGGATGATCTCTGGTCCACTTTTTGCTATGAGGTAGGGGAATATATGAACTTTGATCAGAATTTTGATCAGTATAAGAATTGGGGGAATTGTCCACAACAGGTTCAAGTAAAGGTTTATCGTTTGGAACTGAAATAGGCTGAATATCTGACTGAGGTAAGATATTATCATCTTGAACAACCGACACCTTTGGCAAAATAATATTTAATCCCTCTTCACACTAAACTGGACAATCAGGAGTTTCCATTTCTATTTCTTCATCAACATCTTCTGTTTCTTCTTCAATTTCAGTTACTGGAACATCAACAGGTGGACCAGATAACTGTTGTTCAAATTGAACATCCCTGGACAAATCATTTGAATTATTAGGTTTATTATCAAAGTAATCATCGTAAAAATTCTCAAACAAAGAATCTAAATCAGAAAGATTAGAATCTGAAAATTCATTAATTACTACATTCCGTGAAGTATTAATTATTGGACCGGGTCCTGAACCGTTATGTTCAGAAGCCACTTCAATCAATTCATCAAATGAAATGCTGACACTCTCATTGACGATTTTCGTTCTTTTGTTGGAGACCCTGTATGTAGCAGATGTTTTCGAGTATCCTATGAATACAGCTTCATCAGCCTTCGCAATGAACTTACCTTTGTCCTCTCTGTCATTAAGAATGAAACACCTGCAACCAAATACTCTAAAGAATTTGATATTAAGTATTCTTTTATTTATAATCTCATATGGAGTTTTACCAAACCTTTTAAAAATTAGAGATCGGTTCTGGGTAAAACATGCAGTAGCCACAGCTTCAGCCCAAAGAAATAATGGAAACTTTGAACATGTCAAAAGTGTACGCGTCGCTTCCACAAGAATTCTGTTGTTGCGTTCAACGACACCATTTTGTTGCTGTGTCCGGGCTGCTTAGAAGGTATGTGAGATACCATGAGATTCTAAGAATGAGCCAAGAATGTTGTTCTTGAATTCAGTTCCGTTATCAGTTTTGATTTTCTGAACTGTCAACTGTAGATTGATTCGAACATTCTTCAAGAAGAAAATAATAGTCTCAGCTGCTTCGTCTTTTGACCTCAGAAAATGATTCCATGCATATCTGGAATAGTCGTCAACAATGACTAGCACATACTTCTTTCCATTAATGCTTTGTACTCTCATAGGACCACAGAGATCCATATGAAGTAAATGAAGAAGACGTTCGGTATTGAACTCTGTTTTAGACTTGTGTGATTAGTGTTACCCCGCTTACAAGGTTACCCGGATTTACCTTTCTCGACCACAAGCTTACGCGTACTTGAGATCCTCGCACAACTCCTTAGCCGGATTTGGCTTACCTCGCGCACAAGGCTATCCGAGTTTCATCTTTCTTATGTATCGACTCGTCCGGATTAGTCCTTCTCGCACACACCTTGACCGGATTTAAGTCTCCCCGGACATCATTCTCGCACAGTCTCTTGGTCCCGATCTGTGTTTCTCGCTTAACCCCGTGTCCGGATTACTAGTTTCCTCGGCTAACTCCACTCATCTCCTTGTCCGGATATTGTTCTCAGTAACAACCTTGGTCGCGATTCACTTTGCTCGCATCTAAGTCCGGACACTGCCTTGTCCGAATTGCTTGCTTTCTTTGGCCAAAAGCAGTCGTGATTTGGCCTAACCCCGCATAACCTTGTGTCCGATCTAGCATCATCCTCGGTCACTGCCCTGTCCAATTTAAGCCTTAACCTCGGTCACATCTTGGTCGCGATCTTCCCTATATCATGATCTATCTCGTATCCGAATATATCTCTCGGCCAAAACACTTAGCCAAATTTCATTTTTTGTCCGATTTTGAAACATTATTTGCCAAATTTTGAAATTTTCAAAATCAATTTTCCAGACTTCATTTTTTATCAGCTTTTTCATTATTTTTTACCTATTTTCATTGAAATTTTTTATTGTTGAGGAATTTTAACTGTTTTGAGATTTTTTGAACTGCTTTGTGTCGTGTGAACTGTTTTTGATCAATTTTACCTGTTTTTGACTGTTTTTAACAGTTTCAACAGT
This sequence comes from Cynara cardunculus var. scolymus, assembly GCF_001531365.2. Taxonomy (NCBI): domain Eukaryota; kingdom Viridiplantae; phylum Streptophyta; class Magnoliopsida; order Asterales; family Asteraceae; genus Cynara; species Cynara cardunculus. The sequence goes on from NW_020201722.1 coordinate 7,561, forward strand.
TTTTGACTGTCTTTGCAGATTTTTAACCGTTTTCACCAATTTTCTGATTTCTGAACAGAACTTTTCTAAGATTTTTGAGCTTACTGATTTTATCTGAAAGATTATATTGGATTGTGATTTCTTTGACTGATTTCATACATTACATAAGATTATTTGATCAATCGTTGAATTTTAAATGGCATCATTTTTCAAGAAGGAGAACAGGGAATTGAAAGAGAAGATTTCTAAATTAGAGGAAAGTTTGTTTGAATACAAAGAGAAGTATGTAAATATGTTTCGTGAGAATTTTCTTAACAAGGATCTTGTTAAAGATTTAAGAAGAAAGAATACAGAAATGAGAGAAAATATTGAAGAAGAATTTTTGTATACGATTCAAAAGCTTGAGAACATTCTGAGTTCTGTAAGAAAAGAGTGTGATGAAGAATTGAAAACTTGGAGTATATCAAATAAAGATATGTTCAATAAACTTCAAGAAGTTCAAAATGCACTCAATGCTGAGAAGAATTCTCCAGAAAGGAAACATACAGAGACTGAGGACTTCGTAGAGAAATTTAATAAGTCTGAGAGTGATTTGATTGAGATAAGAAAATTACTGGAATTAGAGAAGAAATAAGTTCTAGAAGGTGAGAAATTTTTGAAAGCTGAAAGAAAAGAAATGGAGAAAGAGAAGAAGAGAATGATTGAAGTGGAGAAAAGATTTGATACTGAATGTATATCTTTTGAGAATAAGATCAACTCAATGGAATTGAACGCTAAGATGCTGTTAAATCAAATTTCTGATTTTGAACAACTTATTATTTTGGAACGTGCTAAAGTGGATAAAGAGAAGAAAGAGATCAGAGAAGAATGTCTGAGCAAGAATCTAAAACTATCTAACTGCATTGCTCAAAAGCAAAAAGCTTTGGATGAAGAAAAGAAGTTGTTTGCTCTTGAAAAGAGAAACACAACTAAGAAATATGTAGAAATGGCTAAAGAGCTTGTAGAAAAGAAGAAATGGCTCGACATTGCTTCTGAGAATGAAAAAAATAGCTTATATGAAGAGAGACAAGAGTTTGCTAAAGAAAAATAGATGTTTGAGAAGATGAAGAAAGAGTTAGAAAGTAAACTTCTGGATACTTCTAAAAAATTGTCTGATCTAAGACAGAACTTGAAACTGAACTGAAAATGAGAACTGAATTTAAAGAGAAGTATGATTTAGTTATTGATGAAAGAGGTTAGCTTTTAAAGAAAGTTAAAGATTTTTCATGTGCTCAAAGCTCAACTGGTTCTCCTTCACAGTGTAAAACAAGCTTTTATGACTGTCCTAAATCTAACAGTTATTCGAGAAGCCCTAAATCAACTGTTTCTAAGAACTATTCTCGTTCTTCAAATCAGTACTATCAAGGGTATGTCATTGGATCACCCAATTATTCTTCTAAAGTTGAAAGTGTTTGGGTAAATAAAGTTGGATCTGTTTCATCTTGTAACTCTGTTGTTACTAACTCCATTCTTTCATGTGTTGTGAGATCCACTAATGATATGATAAATCTTAGCAAGAGAAGAATCATGTGCTCCACATGCAAAACAACTGACTTTGTCAACAGGAAACGGTACAACAGTTGGTATGGAGACAACAGATATCAGAAGAGCTGGAAGAATCATAACAGGTATGATAATAAATGGTATGGATCTTACTGTATATATGATCAACCTGTTAAAAGTGCTAAAAAGAAAACATCTAATAAGAATAGATGGTTTGGCAGTTACAATATTCCACAACCTGATACTAACAAAGAAGGACCCAAGTTCGTCTGGGTACCAAAATATGTTTAATCTGATTTTGCAAGTGCGTCATTACTATGCTGATCAGAATATCATGTTTATGATGCACAAATTTAGGGGGAGTTTGTAATCTGTCCAAACTAGGTTTCTAAACATTCAGTTTAGGACCCGTGCTTGAATGAATAGAGGTTTCTAAACACTCAGTTTAGTACCCGTGCTTTAATGAATATGGTTTCTGAATACAACAGTTCAGGACCCGTGCCTAAAATGTTTCCAAATTTTTTTTTATTTTGAGGTGAAATGAAACATTACTTAAATCAATTTTCTAGGGGGAGTCTCTAGAAATTTTCTAATAAATGTTTTCGGATTTGAAATTGAGTTGATTTTTTTAAAAACAAGTATGTTTTCTGAGCAGGTATATCCTGAGATTTTACTTATATAATTTCTCATCGAACATAATTCCAATACCTGTTTCAGCTATTCTTCAAACTGTTATTAGCACGTCTCTTATATAAAATCATTTTCGGTGATCATACACTCGTTTGTAATCAAAGTTTGTTTTTCTGATATTTCTTTTCTTCTTTGATTGATACACATTCATTATTATTTGAATATCAGAATCTGTAAACTTGTTCTTACATATCTTCATTCATTTCTCTCATATTCCGAATAATTTGATTTTGCATATCACTCCTTGATTGATTGTGCTTCAAAACTACATATCTTGATCAATTTTATCTGATCATTGTGCTTCGTAGCAATAATATTTTGATCAACTGTTTGTGATCATTTGAACATACTGTAATTTTAGGAGGGACTGAGTGCTTCACAAAAATATCTCTATGGAATGTCAGAACCGACAGACCTACCCAAGTGGACAACCATATCTGAGTGAGCTTAAACTGAAAATGGGTTTGTGTGCAGAGGTTAAAATGAAAAAGAGAGGGGTAGTTGTTGTGAGCTAAAAGAATTGATGAGAGTTGTGTCAGGATTAAAATATTATAAGAATCCTGTTCTAAACTTCAAAATACCGGGCATACCACGTAATCTATTAGTTCTCAATTTTTTTGAGACTAATATGAAAAAAGGCAAAGCCCAGGCCAATTCTTGTCACAACAACACCAGCTACTCATTTATCTCTTAATAGATAAGTGTTTCAATAATACTTGGGGCACGCAACTCACAATCTATCAGGTTCTCATTTGAAGAAAGTTGATATTGAAACAAAAGGTTATATGTCCCCCCTTCAAGTTTTTTTGATCATGAATTGAGTCAGATGAATTTGTGTAGTCCACACGATTTATCTTTTTGAGCCTAACAGAAACATATGTTGCTTTATTTTTTTACACTACACAGATATTGCAAATTATATGTTATTTTGCCATAACATTCATAGATATGCTATTATTAAGCTATCGATGATTGAATGGACGACCTGGTGAGATGAACCTCATAAAGTCTCATATATGAAGTACATTTGTTGTACTGAATATATCTGTTATATTCACAGGCCAATTTTTTTATAAGATTGAAAACAATTTCATAAGTTGAAATTGGTTACTTTCTCATCCTCTTAATCTGAAAAGATTATACAAGTGGATTTGAAAAGATCTGCTTACAATTTTATGAATTGACGGCTCTTGCTGAAAATTTCATTCATTCTGATGTATGATACTAATGATTCTTATTTCATCATAACGGGGAGTATGAAATAATGAATGAAATAATTGATTTTGAATGATATAAGGGGATTATGTTATAAAGATCAAAGGGGAGTATGATTTAAAGATTGGGAATTGGCAAAAGACTCAAAGGAGTGTGACTAAAGATTATTCATATGCTACATTGTTTGAGAGATGTTGAATGTGAAGATCTCATCTTTACAAAAGTGTACTGATAGAGATTTCTCAACGAAGAGAATGTTTAATTTTGGGGAGAATGTTTGTGAACTTTTATCTGAAGAAATTCGTTTATGGGGAGAATGTTAGTAATTAGTTATCTGAAGAAGATTATTTGAATATCATATCTTGAAGACCGTTTGTGAAGATTGTTGCTGATATTGTTCTTTATTGTCAAAAGAGAAGATCGTTTCTGTTCTACATTCGAGGGGGAGAATGTTAGGAGATTTTCTCAACAGAAGATCGTTTGAAGACCTTAAAGTGAAGAATGTTAGAAGATTGTTTTGAAGTTTTCAAGAAGTCATAAAGAGCTTAAAGTGTCAAAGTTCAAACGAGATTCAAAGCATGCAAATTCTCTCAAGCCTGAATACAAAGAGGGAGAATGTTAGGACTGAATTTTAGTGTTAAATTGTATTCGTCTTGAAAGTTTATAATTGCCTATAATTGTAAAGTTAGCGTGTTTGACTTTGCTAGTCATGTTGACTTTGACTAGAAGGGTTTATTGTTTGACCCTATATATAGATTTGTCTTGTACTAAATTAGTGTGTGAGCTCAATTGTAACAACATATGTATACTTAGAGTGAAATATAAAGTTTGACTTGTTGAATTTTTCTCTCAACTCCTTTCAAGTGTTCTTGAATATTCATATTAATCTGCCATTGAATTCATGAAGATATTTGAAGATTGATCATTTTGTGGACTAACATTCTACTATTCCTTCTACTACCTGTGGTCGTCTAGATGAATAGGTATTTGAAAACCCAACTTCTAGTGTTCCTAGAGACCAACAGATGACTCAGCTTAAGGAGTTACTCGACCAAACTAGAGTAAAAATTCCTCTTCATATCTTTAGTTGTGGTGAGTTCGACTTTCTTACAGAAGCTGAAACACTCGAAGCATTCAAGGCTGAGGAAGAACTCCAAATTTAACGACAACAGACTGAGGAAAGCCTCAAGTTGGCTAAGTCTTTTGCTTCTCAAGTTCTTCCAAAGAAAATGTCTAAAAAGATGGTGAATGTTGTCAAGGCCCAAGCTAAATTCCTCTCAATTGCAGAATCTCGACATCAAAAAGCAATGAAGCTGAATGACCGAGACAAGAAATGGAGTGAAGATCGACTTAATAAAAGAATTAGTCCCCATCGCATCACTAACGTCATAATCAGTGGTCGTAAGAAAGATGGTGGAATGATTATTTTCGTGCACATCATCAGAAACAACCTAGACTCGGTCGTCAAGTACCCTTCCTACCTTGGGCAATACGGCTACGTCGATTGGCTGGAAATCCGCCAGGCCATTCAGCGCTCAAATTCAAGGCACAAGCCAATAATTGAAGACATCGTCAGCGAGCTAATAAAGAAGATGTCCAAATTTGTTGTTGTACCTTCAAAGCCAATGTTGAAGAAAGGTGGAAGAAGAAATCCTTCTTATCCAAATGATGGACCAACTCTGAGGAACGAACATGAAACAAAGTTCTCCTTGGAGGAAGTCCTAAAGGATTTGAAGTAGCTAGACATCTCTATGCTGAACCTATCTTTGCCAGCGAAGGCTCCTTACACACCTAACTCTGTGCACCTAAAGCTTGAGTTTGGATTCATATTCCTTGACTATTATGGCGAACACAACTTTTAAAGAATGTCTGAGCTCTATCTCTTCCTATAGAACATCTAGATTATCTAAGATATTGGTTGGACAATGACCTTTATCGTGAGATGATAGACCGTGAGATCAGAAAAGAATTTCTACGTCGAAAGATGCTTGGAGAAGAAGTACCTGGTTACATCGACTTCAGTGACTTAGATTAGTTAGAATTTTCTGTCTTGTAAATCTTATCTTTCATAGTAAATCTTATCTTTCTATGTCTTTTCTTTCAATGTATAACTTATATGTAATAAGTCTAGAATGTACTGTTGTAACACTTGTATTCCTCTGTAAATCCCAAATCTTCAATAAGATATTCAAACAATCAAGAATAGAAATATGAACACTAGAGAGAATCTTGCCAAAAGAAATTTGTATTCAAATTCCAAGAAGATTACAAATGAAAGTTCAACTTCTACTAGTTACAAAGAGAAAGCTATTTATACCTACAAAGCAATAAAGACAAATTTACAAGGAGAAACACTTGAATACAACAATTAAGCACAACTTAAACCCAGCATTATCCCCCTTTGGATTCAAGCTCGAGATATTTGTAAATTTGAATCTTCTGAAGCCCAGGTTTGTCTCACACCTCCTAAGTGCATTCCGATACTGCAATTTTTCATCAAGTAGTTTAAGAGCACTTATCAGAAAGTATCTCTCACTTGGACTTAACCTGACACGTCCTGTAGCTTTGTCATAGATAGCCTTTTTGCTTTCAAGACCTTTTCTCACAATCCTAATAGTACCATCAGAGTACTTATTCAGCTCATTGAACCTAAAAAATCTTTTAGACTTTTGAATTTTCATAAGCCACTCCAAACTCTGAATCTTTAAGGATTATGAATAAAGGATAGCCTTCTATGTCTTCAAGCTCTTGGTTAGGCCTCTTTAGATTCACGATCTTCTGGTTGCTTTAAAAACCCTTTTGAACGTCGATAACTGAAGGTAGCTTGACATGACATTTCAGATAACATTTAATAGCTTCAAGGCCTAAGACTACTCCTTCCTTTCTGATAGTTTGGTCGCGAATTTCGTGGTAAAGATGTTCTAAGTCTTGAAGAAAAACATTACGAAAGTCAGCTTCACTGAAACTCTAAATATGACCGTCTTGCCTTGTCACAAAGAACATTGGATACCGTACCTTGAAGAGTTCATTGGCTTCAATGTTTTTGATCGAAACAATTCGATGCTTGGTTCGTACTTGACTAATAGGTAGAAATTTCGCTTTGAGAAAATGCTTATACTCAATACCAAGAATACCAAGAATTTTGGCTCCACTTAGAGCTTTCTGATGATGCATAAACACGCTAAAGTAGATGTTCTCAAGATAAGACTCTCTGATTCTAGCTCTGTCGAAGCCTGGAACATTAGCACAAACTGCAAAAGGCACATAATTCCTTGTAATTTTTTTGACGGATCTTGAACCATAGGAGTTGTATCAAGAGTACTTTGAGAACCGGTAGCAGTTAGCTTAGGGATTTCTTAATGTCCAGATTGAGTAGGGAAGATAGGATCATCTTCATCCATATCAACTTCAAAATCAAAGAAAAGATCATCTGAATCATCATTTCCTTCAATATCAGCTCCATAATCATGTACCCCACCAATTTCTCTAGAAAAAAACATTATTAAACCCAACGTTCGCTGACAGATCTAGTAACATCCTTATTTCTACTGTAGAGACCGCTGACTTTTCAACCATTGGCTCGATCACTGGTTCTGTAGCTACATTCTCCCTTGGCCAGTAGTCCGTTCACTCAAGGTAGCTTGAACTGGACTTTGTTCTCTATGCTCCTAAGAATTATCATCTTCTGAAACACCTTCATCACCCCTTGATGTCTCATCCAACCTCTACCTCTTGATCTCCCCCTTATGGTGATCAAGATCTTCTTGATCATCATGCCTTCTTTTGAAAGAGGTGGCTTGAGCTCTACACGAATTTTCCAAAGCTGATACTCTTTCGAACAAGATATCAATATTTTGAATTTGAGCTAGGGTTTGGGTATTAGAAGCAATTGCAGAACCAAGTTTTGAGAAACTTGAAACTACAATGCTCTGAAAAGAATCAAACTCTGTGGCTTTAACTGTTTGGGTTTCTTCAATTGAACGTCTTAGCAAACCAACCAAGTCTGCGTCCGTCGATTCTATAGTTTATTGAGTAAGTATTTTAGCATAAAGCATCGAATTTATTTCATCCACCGATAGATCTGACTCCCTTGGAGGTTCAGGGACAGGCAGTGGTGACGGAGCAGGAACATCTTCAGTCATTGGTTGTTTTCCCTTCAACAATCTCTTTAGGCCAATAATTTCTTTTGGTAAAGAATCCTGAACAGTCTTTAGGGCGTCATCCAAATATTTCCTTGACACAAAGCCAGGTAAGCTAATACCTGGATCACTTAGATTTTCAGTTGAAAACAATAGTTGAGACTTCACTCTGGTCATTCCGGCGTGTTCACTTAGAACAACAGGTTGAACAACAAATGGTCTCGACTCTTATGTACCTATTGTGTATATTGGCTCTAGACTCGAGGTGTACACAAAAGAAGTCGTAGACATGGGCTGTTGTCTACTTGTTTCAATATCTACATCCTCCAAGTAGATAGCAGTTAAGCTTCGTCCCCATGAGAAGTTGAAACTATTACTTGTTGAGAAGCAATAGAGTGGCTGGGTTAGGTATGCAAATGCATAGCTGGGATAGCTATGTCTTCTTCAATACCAACATTTAACGAATGAATGTCGATAGCAGATGTGGTTGCCCGAATATGTGCATCCGTTTAGTTAAGAACAAATATTTCTTCTGTAGTTCCTGTCACACCCTCACCATGTTCTTCTTCCCTTTCTCTCACACTCTCAATATTTTCAACTAAGTCTCCCTCACCTGTCCTTATATCATCCAACGAACGATTTATTTCATCAAAATCATTAAATGTTCTCCAAAAGTCAAAATCGAAAGAAAGATCTTGAAGACATGGAAATTCAACATTTCGCTGATTTGGACTGTCGTCAAACAGATTGTCAAAATCATTATCATCAATGGCAGCATCATCAACATCATTGAATAGCATCATCATCATTGAATAGCATTATCATCATTGTTATCATCAGATTGAGTAGCCAAGTCTAATACAGTAGCTTTCGATCTTGAAGAAGCTGAGGAAGTACTATCAGTTGAAGTATGTTGTTGATCAGAGTCTCCCTACTCCGAACCCCTCTCAATTACATTTTCCCTCTGCTCAACACCCTGTTTAGGTACCCCTTGTACATGAATACTCTCATCTACATTTAAACCCTCACAACACTCATATAAGGCTGGTTGAACTATTGGATCTATCACTCTTCTATATTCTAAAACGCACTGAGCACTCTGACCATCATATGTTGTAAGCTCACCTGGAATATTCATGATGGAATCGACATCTTCCACTTCAACATGCGGTCTGATAAATTGCATTTAACTCCGGGCCAAATTGACTGTTATGTCTTGTAGGGATATATTTGTTGGCACGCATCATAGCTCAGATGATTAATGGAAGAAATCTTTGAAATGACACGAATTTTCTCGCCTTCGAAGCAAACTTTTTCGCATGAACAAGTTCCGCTAGTTCATTCCACATCACCATTGCATAATCCCATCGGCGGTCGAACACGATGCCATGAAAGAACTTCAAGAAAGAACTGTTGCATGTGTCAATTCCTGCTGTTTTGGATGTAAGGCATCGGTTCAGTATAGAAAACAGCAGGTGCCATACTGACAGAAGAAATTTTCTTCGAAATTGTGACGGATTTGTTAGTTCTTCCGAATAACCAAGATGTCTGATATCTTGGTAGAGCTATTGATCAGACACAAAATATTCGAATTCAGGTAATCTGGATGCAAAACTTGGACTCGGCAAGTTTAAAATCCTTCTCAGCCTCTTTAGAGTCAGACGACTCATGAATTCATCCACATGCCCTTGGAAGTAAAATTGATCTCCTTCTTTGATATAAGCTAGGGTATACCAAAATTGTTGAAGGTAGACCAGAGGAACATCCGCTATTGTTCATAAAGCATAAGCAATACGTTGTCCTCGAAGAATGACATGGATAATAGGGTATTCAAAGGGCATATCGAAGTTAAAGCGGTCGTTATTTGGCTTAATGTCTAGGTATAAGGCTCTGGGAAAAAAGTGTTTCATTAGGGATCAGGTTTGTTTCAGACTGGGAAATTTTTCAGATCTGATGGAAGGGATTGGGTTTTCATCATCAGATCTTCGAGAGTTTATGATATTTTTCGCAATTGACATGTTTACCAGAAAAAGATAAACTGATTAGATCCGTAATGAAATAAATTTTCACAAACTTGAAAATTTTGACACAAAGACCAAATATACACTCTCATTTTTCCAAATCAAATTTTTAGATTGCTTCAAAGATTTGGAAAAAAACGCTCCGACATTTTCCGCTTAATAAGAAAATTAAAAAAAATAAGCACATATGTAAAAAAAATCAACACTAAAAATTTAAAGACACAAAAAAATATAAAACTAAAAACTAAAAAAAATCACAAAAATTAAACTAAAAAACTAAAAAATATTAAAAAATCACAATAAAAGAATTCTTAGAAAAAAAATTCACAATTTTTTTTAACCTAAAACTAAAAAAAAATAAACACAATAAGAAAGGAAAAAAATATTAACAAATAAAACAAAAAATTCTCTCTGGTCAAGATAAATTTGACAATAACATCTTCTCCCGTGATCTCACCCCAGTCATCTCTTTCTTCGGTCAACTCTCATCCGGTCATCTCTCATTATCAAGGTATTACAGTCCTTAAAGGTTTATTACAGTCTAAGAATATAAAGTCCAATGATTTTTAGTTTGTCCAAATATTAGATCATTTTAGGTCACATATTTCATTTAAAGATTAAAGATGATTAAGAACATATTCTGTGAAATAAATCTTTTGATTAAGTCCAATCTTGTCCAAGGTTATAACAATAACAATCCAAAAGATTGAATGAAGATGAAGAATATGATGAACACAGAAACTTGAAAGAAACGTCCGATGAAGATGAAAGATTAAGAACTAAGCGATGAGTAAACTTGAGCGAAGAATGAGTGAAAGAGAATAGTTAAAAGTGAAAATGAATTCGGATGATTCCTTATATAGGGGAAGGAATGACTCTTCACTATCCTCATCGGACAACGTATTGTCCAGATACACTCCTCATCGAACAACATATTGTCCGGATATGAGCTTCATCGGACAAGCCTTGTCCGGATACAATACAAAAAAACTCGACTCAAACTCAATGCTCATTGGACAATGCCTTATCCGGATAGGCTATTCACCGGACAAGCCTTTATCCGGATTGGCTCTTCATCGATCAACAAATAAGCAACAAATTCATCAAGTCTAACCTTGTCCGGATAGGATTTCACTGGATAGCCTTTGTCCAGATAGGACCTCATCAGACATACCTTTGTCCAGATTTGACTCTCACCAGACAACACTTTGTCCGGATGGGGTTCTTATCGGACAACACTTATCCTTAGAAATTCATATCTTTCAAAAAGTTAGACTTTTAAAATTACCTGTAAGAAAAATATATCAGTTAGTATCCTTATACATATATTTTACTCCCCTAGTAAAATAAACGAGATAATGAAAAATATTCAACACTCCCCCTCAAATATAGAATCCACATTCAAAAGTTTTAATCACATAAAAAAATGAAATATTGACTTATATTTGAAAATACAGATATTTTGAAAAACTGAATTTGACTCAAACTGAATACACTCACAAGAAAATCAAAAGTTTATTAGTTTAACTAATAAACATAAGATTTTCAAGTCAATGAATAAATTTTAGGAAAAAATTCAAATTTCCAAATTCAGCATACCCAACTTAGATATTAAAAAGCTAAAGCGTTTTTCATCTAAAGCTTTTGTGAATAAGTCAGCTAGCCTATATTCTGTATTTACAAAATATAATTCAATTGTTCCCTTTTCAACGTGATCTTTAATAAAATGATATCGGATATCTGCATGCTTTGTTTTGGTATGTTGAACAGGATTGCAAGAAATTGCAATAACACTCTTAGAATCACAATAAATTGGAATTTTATTATAAGAAAAACCATAATCTCTAAGTTGTGTGCGCATCCAGATAACTTGAGAACAGCAGCTAGCAACAACTTCATATTCTGCTTCAGTAGTAGAAGTTGACACACAATTTTGTTTCCTTGATGCCTAACTTACAAGTCTGTCTCCAAGAAATTGTACGTGACTTGCGGTGCTTTTCCTGTCCAACATACACCCCGTATAATCTGCATATGAGTAAGCAGTCAGCTCAAAACCAGTACCCTTAGGACACCAGAGTCCAAGATTAGCAGTCCCTTTTAGATAACAAAAAATACGTTTAACAACACTCAAATGAGACTCTTTTGTATTAGCCTGATATCTGGCACAAAGATGTGTTGAGAACGTAATATCAGGCCTACAAGAAGTTAAATACATCAATGAACCAATCATACCTCGATAGGTTTTCCGATCTACATCTTTACAAGAAGGATCAACATGTAGTTTTGAACCAGGAGCCATATGTGTTTTTATAGATAAACGACTTTCCATTTTAAATTTTTTCAGTGTAACACCCCATACCACACATTGCATGTAATACATATTTCATACAGAAGAAATACATGTTTATAAACCATTCAGGTCCCTTAGTACAAGAATCTATCATTACAGAATATAAGGTCCAAAAATTCAAATACATTTCTTGTACTAATCGACATTCATCAATCAAAACTGTACATCAAAGACAATTCTTCATGTAGAAATGCATATAGGAAAATATCACATTTTCCCCTTTCCCTTACCGTCCGTACCTCCTGCATTACATAGTTAAAATTACAAAACGAGGGTTAGATCGAAAGGTCTAGTGAGTTACCCTATTTATGTTATTGCAGAGTGTAAATCACCAAATTTTTTATGAAAAACAACTTTTCATATATATAACAAATATATGAACAAATAAGAACATAATACCAGTACCTTTCCACTTTTCAATGCCAAGTATTCAGATTATTCAAATAACATACCTTTGAACCAACCAGGTTTCATATAATGCCACTTTTAAACCTTTCTAATCAAACAAGGTTTATTTAAAGTTTCAGGCCAAACCCGTTATTTTCTCCTCAATAACATCCAGACTACGATTTCCAATAAGAACCTTGATCCTAAATCTTTAAATCACAAAGAAATAAAGATTCCAGACCTCGGTATTCTTAAGGGATATAATAGAAAGAGTTATATCATTCAACACACATACAAATGCCACCCTTATATCAAATGTACACCTCTCCTTGATATGCCACCCTTATCCTATGGTACACCTCTCCTTGATATGCCAACCTTATTTCCTCATCAAAACATTTCACAAAAATAATTCCAAATAGACCAGAGTCAAATGGAATTATTATCAGTTTAAAAAATTATCAAAATTCCCATTTTCTTGTCAAAACAACAATTTTTACAAGGCATAAATACAAATCTGGTCAACATAGACTTGGTCGGACTTCATCTCGGGTCAAGTCTTGACCGATTTATCAAATCCGGATAATATATCGCCCTAAGACTTGTCCGATTTAATACTTAGAATAAATTCCAACACCTTTGTTCGGATAACAAATCCGGACAACACATCGCCCAAAGCTAAACCGATTTAAATATAATCCGGTCACCACATGGCCGTATTCATACTTCTCCGTTCAAAATGTTTACCATACTTAACATTCATAAATCGCTCAATGCTTAACCGGTTTAAGGCTAATCCGCTTATGCCTTGACCGGTTTAAGGTTTAAGTCGCCCAACCCTTGTTCAATTTAAGAATAATTCGGACAAGCTTTGTCCGATTTAGACTTAATCCGGTCATCCTTTGTCCGGATAAAACCCTTAAGAAAATAACTTATTTCTTCCAATTAATATGCAACATTCAATAAAACTAGTACAAATTTTATGAAAGAGGTTTAGAAATCACTCACCTTATCAAGCCTTTTGAAAACAACCTTCTTGCAATGCAAAAGTTAGAAAAATCCGGGCAAGTCTTTCTCTTCTAAATCGTTCAAATTATCAGAATAGCCAAGAAGATGAAATGGGAGGTCAAACCGTCCTTTTATACCTTTCTTTAACAGGAAAGTCGGCCACATGCACACACACACACCATGCATTCTCATAACATGCATGTGTGTGTATATATATATATATATATATATATATATATACTTCTACATATACACATAATCTCACATGCATCTACATTATACACATAATTTTCACACATTAGCATGATCAAATAAAATAAATTTATCTTGCTATCATATAATCACTTATCAAATAATCACACATATTAATTACTTTGGGTGATAACCAGGATCTGGGTATCACATTATCCATCCCTCAAAAGAATTTCATCCCGAAATTCCTTTAATCAAAAATCCATGGGTACTCTGATCTCATCTTTGTCCAATTCTCATGTCGCTTCTGGTCCTTTGTGAAACCACTACTGAACCTTAACCAGATTTATCTCTTTGTTTCTCAACACCCTAATCTTTCGGTCAATTACGGCTTCTGGTGTTTCCACAAAGTTCAGCTTACTGTCTGTTTTAATCTTAGGCAACGGTACAGCTAAACTTGGATCAGCCAAACATTTCCGCAGATTCGACACATGAAAAGTGTTGTGAATCAGAATCAGTTCTTCTGGCAGCTCTAATTGATATGCTACTAGCCCAATTCGTTTCCAAATCTGACAACACCCTTCCATGGCGAAACTTTTAACATCACAAAATCACCTATACCAAACTCAATCGGCTTTCGACGATTATCAGCATAACTTTTCTGGCGATCTTGTGCTATTTTGATTCTTTCGTGGATCTATTCGATCTTTTCAGAAGTTTCTTCGACAATTTCAGGACCCGTCAGCTGTCTTTCACCCACCTCATTCCAGCATAACAGCATTCGGCATATACATCCATATAACAATTCATATGGTACCGCTTGGATGCTGGAATGGTAACTGTTGTTATATGCAAACTCTATTAATGTCAAATGATCTTCCCATGATCCCTCGAAGTCAATAATACAACTTCTTAACATATCTTCGAGAGTCTGGATAGTTCTTTCACTCTGCCCATCAATTTGCGGATGATAAGCTGTACTTAGTCGGATTTCAGACCCCAAAGCTTTATGCAACCCTTCCCAGAACTTCGAAGTAAACCGACTATCTCTATCAGAAATAATAGATAATGTAACACCATGTCGGGTAACAATTTCTTTGATGTAAATCTGTGCTAGCTTCTCTAAAGAGTATCTCTCTCTTATTGGTAGAAAATTCGCAGATTTAGACACACGATCAACAATTACCCAAATCACGTCATACCCCTTTTGAGTTCGAGGCAACTTCATGAAGAAATCCATAGTAATGTGATCCCATTTCCATACAGGTATCTCTAAAGATTGAAGGTTTCCATATGGCTTCGGATTTTCAATCTTAACCTATAAACACATCAGACACTATTCCACATATCTAGCTATGTCTTTCTTCAATCCGGGCCACCAATAAAAAGATTTCAAATCTCTATACATCTTATTGGTGCCTGGATGAATAGAGTATCGAAACTTATGGCTTTCATTTAATATTGTGTTTCGGATATCTCCAAAACATGGTACCCAGATTCTCCCTTGAAAACACATTAGTCCTTCATCATTCTGTTCCAAGGTTGAAATCATCTTACCCAACCTTTCTGTTTTAACAAATTCTTCTTTCATAGCTTCTTGTTGGCATCTCTGAATATCCCTACGAATGTCAGGGATCAAGTTCATTTTCATTGCCACAGCTTTAATGGTTCCACTCTTTTCTTTCCGGCTTAAACCGTCAGCCACCACGTTAGCTTTTCCCGGGTGGTAAAGGATTTCACAATCATAGTCATTAACCAGTTCAATCCACCGACGCTGTCACATATTTAATTCTTTCTGGCTGAACAGATGTTGTAAACTTTTATGGTCAGTATAAATCTGACATTTCGTTCCCAGAAGATAGTGTCTCCAAATTTTCAGAGCAAATACCACTGCAGCTAATTCTATGTCATGGGTTGGATATTGCTTCTCATGATCTTTCAATTGTCTTGATGCATAAGAAATCACTTTTCCTCTCTGCATCAGAACACATCCAAATCCTAACTTTGAAGCATCGCTGTAAACCACAAAGTCTTCAAATCCATCTGGTAGAGTCAATACCGGTGCGCTACAAAGATGATCTTTTAACAGTTGAAAAGCTTCTTACTGTTCTCCTTCCCACTGGAATTTAATGTTCTTCCGAGTCAATTTGGTCAATGGCACAACTATTTTAGAAAAATTCTGAATGAACTTACGGTAATAACCAGCCAATCCTAAAAAGCTTCGAACTTCAGAAGGATTTTTTGGAGCTTCCCATCTTGCAACTGCTTCTATTTTTGCTAGATCAACTTTTACCCCTGATTCTGAGATGATGTGACCCAGGAATTGGACTTCTCTTAACCGGAACTCACATTTAGATAACTTTGCATACAACCTTTCTTTCTTCAATAATTCTAATATCAGACGAAGATGTTTTGCATGTTCTTCTTCAGTCTTAGAGTATATAAGAATATCATCGATAAATACAATAACAAATTTACCAAGATATTCCTTACATACTCTATTCATCAAATCCATAAATGCTGCGGGCACATTAGTTAAGCTGAATGGCATAACTAAGAATACGTGATGTCCGTACCTTGTTCTGAATGATGTTGTGGCAACATCTTCTTCTCTGACTTTAAGCTGATGATACCCTGACCTTAAATCAATCTTGGAGAAATAACTTGCTCCCACCAATTGGTCGAACAAGTCATCAATCCTCGATAAAGGATATTTGTTTTTGATTGTCAACTTATTCAGTTCACGATAGTCTATACACATTCGCATAGACCCATATTTCTTCTTGACAAATAAGACCGGAGCTCCCGAAGGTGAAGTGCTGGGTCTAATATATCCTTTGTCCGTTAAATCTTTCAACTGTGCAACCAATTCCTTTAATTCAGATGGAGCTAACCGGTATGGTGCCTTTGCTACTGGTGCAGCCCCTGGTACTAAATCAATTTGGAACTCAATGACTCTATCTGGTGGTAATCCAGAAAAGTCTTCTGGAAAGACTTTTGGATATTCACTAACAATCGGAATCGATTCCTCTTTTCTCTTCTCTTTCTTCATATCAATTAAGTATGCTAAACATCCCTGGCACCTCTTTCGAATGCTTTTCTAAGCTTTCATTACTGTTAAAATATTGGTATGGTGATTCTGACGATCACCATAAATAACAACTGTTCCTTGGTCTGGCAGAGTAATTCTAATCATTTTCTGATAAACAATACTAGCCTGATACCTTGCAACCAGTCCATACCCACCACTACATCAAATTCCTTCATTGGCATGTGAAACAACCGAATCGGGAGTTCACAACCCTCAATAACAATAATACAGTTATTGAACACACTAGTAACAGTTTCCTGACTATTAGCAGTATCAACTACTAATTCATCATCAAGCATCACAGAATTCAGACATGCAGTTTAAGCAAACAATGGTGATACAAACAAAAAGTTTGCACCAGAGTCAAATAACACCTTAGCACGTATTGAATTCAGAAGGAAAGTACATGTTACTACATCCGTCGATGCTTCTGCCTCGTTCTTAGTCATCTGGAAGGACCGTCCTTGTGCCCCTCCTTGCCCTCCTTGTTCACTGTAGGCCTTCCCCAAATATCTGACGCGTTACTTCCCATTGTCAGTTGTGGAGTTCTTAACAAAGGACAATTCGGTCGAATATGATCCGGAGAGTTGCATTTAAAACATCTTTGATTAGCCGGGCAACTTCTAGACAGATGGCCTGCTTCACCACACTTATAACACTTTCTTGGATCTGTCTTACACTCACCCTGATGTATCTGTCGGCATTGCGTGCAAACTTTCTCACCGACTTTTTGCTCGGGTATGTTATCATATTTTATCATTTTCGGCCCTCAAAAAGATGAAGGCCCTTCCCACCTTCTCTTTTCTACAACTTTTCCTTCTAGCTGTCGGTTCTTATTTCGTTCGGTCACTTCAGCCGCACATTAATGAAAAGGAATTGGGGTTCATGGAAATTACAAACTCTCTGATTGAGGGTTTCAAACCCTAAATATACCTTTCTATCTTCCTGAATTCGGTTGAAACATAATGTTCGGCAAAGCGAGAGTATTCAATAAATCTTTCAGTATACTCCCGAACTATTCCATTTCCTTGTTCCAATTTTAGAAAATCTTCTTTCATTTGTCTAACTACTGTCTTAGGACAAAACTGGTTCTTGAATCGGTACACGAATTCTACCCCAGACAAAATCTGTAAAATATACGTTCTGGTAGACGATTCAACTTCCCACTAGAACAAAGCATTTGACTTTAATACAGAAACAACAAATCAAACTTTGTCTGTTTCCGGACACCGAATAGTGTTGAACATTGATTCCATTTCCTTAATCCCACACACAGCTTTCACTGGATCTCTTTCTCCAGAGAATGTTGGAGGCTTACAAGCCAAAAACATTTTAATATCTCCCTCCTTGTTGTGAGTAACTGGCATCAAGGGACGAACTTCTATTCTTTCTGTTTCTATCATGGCTGGAACTCCCATAATAGAAGTCAGAGTTTCCCGCAACTTCCCCATTTCTTCAGCCAACATGTCTCTGGTTACATATTCAGGATGTGGCACCGATTTCTCCTGAACATTCCCAGAGTGGGATTCTTCATGTTCAGAATGTACTTCGGTCCGCCCCCTTCCCTGAGACTGACTTCTTCCTCTGCCTCGTCCCTTTACTCTTCCCCGACCTCTATTTCCAGACGTGCTAGTTGGAAGATTAACAGGTGATTCTTCCCTTTCCTCAGATTCTGGATGAGCCACTCTTTCAGATCTTCGAGTTCAGCTAGACATCTGCAGATTTTAGTGTTAATAATCACGTATTCACATTCCCAAATATAATAAAGTATTCAAGTTCAGATGTGTACCTGTAAATTCATAATTACACTGGCCAGCTGTAATTAAAATTTACCTTACACACTGTTCTTTCAACCCATCATATTTATTTCCAATGGAGCTAACTATGTCCGGGACCCTTAACATGCAATAAAAGCAGTTTAAGTCTAGGTATCATGCTGTTAAATACCTAAATCCCTTATACTCAGGCTCTGATACCACTTTCTGTAACACCCCATACCATACATTGCATGTAACACATATTTCATATAGAAGAAATACATGTTTATAAACCATTCAAGTCCCATAGTACAAGAATATATCATTACAGAATACAAGGTCCAAAAATTCAAATACATTTCTTGTACTAATCAGCATTCATCAATCAAAACCGTACATAAAATATAGTTCTTCATGTAGAAATGCATATAGAAAAATATAACATTTTCCCCTTTCCCTTACCGTTTGTACCTCCTGCAATACATAGTTAAAATTACAAAACGAGGGTTAGACCGAAAGGTCTAGTGAATTACCCTATTTATGTTATTGCAAGGTGTAAATCACCAAATTTATATGAAAAACAACTTTTCATATATAAAACAAATATATGAACAAATAGGAACATAATACCAATACCTTTCCACTTTTCAATGCCAAGTATTCAGATTATTCAAATAACATACCTTTGAACCAACTAGGTTTCATATAATGCCACTTTTAAACCTTTATAATCAAACAAGGTTTATTTAAAGTTTCATACCAAACCTGTTATTTTCTTCTCAATAACATCCAGACTACGATTTCCAATAAGAACCTTGATCCTAAATCTTTAAATCACAAAGAAATAAAGATTCCAGACCTCGGTAGTCTTAAGGGATATAATAGAAAGAGTTATATCATTCAACACACATACAATTGCCACCCTTATATCAAATGTACACCTCTCCTTGATATGCCACCCTTATCCCATGGTACACCTCTTCTTGATATGCCACCTTTATTTCCTCATCAAAACATTTCACAAATAATTCCAAATAGACCAGAGTCAAATGGAATTATTATCAGTTTTAAAAATTATCAACATTCCCATTTTCTTGTCAAAACAACAATTTTTACAAGGCATAAATACAAATCAACATAGACTTGGTCGGATTTCATCTCCAGTCAAGTCTTGACCGATTTGTCAAATCCGGATAACATATCGCCCTAAGGCTTGTCCGATTTAATACTTAGAATAAATTCCAACACCTTTGTCCGGATAACAAATCCGGACAACACATCGCCCAAAGCTTAACCGATTTAAAAATAATCCGGTCACCACATGGCCATATTCATACTTCTCCGTTCAAAATGTTTACCATAGTTACATTCATAAATCGCTCAATGCTTAACCGGTTTAAGGCTAATCCGCTTATGCCTTGACCGGTTTAAGGTTTAAGTCACCCAACCCTTGTTCGGTTTAAGAATAATCCGGACAAGCTTTGTCCGATTTAGACTTAATCCGGTCACCTTTTGTCCGGATAAAACCCTTAAGAAAATAACTGATTTCTTCCAATTAATATGCAACATTCAATAAAACTAGTACAAATTTTATGAAAGAGGTTTAGAAATCACTCACCTTATCAAGCCTTTTGAAAACAACCTTCTTGCAATGCAAAATTTAGAAAATCCGGGCAATTCTTTCTCTTCTAAATCGTTCAAATTATCAGAATAACCAAGAAGATGAAATAGGGGGTCGAACCCTCCTTTTATACCTTTCCTTAACAAGAAAGTCGGCCACATGCACACACACACCCCATGCATTCTCATAACATGCATGTGTGTGTGTGTATATATATATATATATATACTTCTACATATATACATAATCTCATACATGCATCTACATTATACACATAATTTTCACACAGTAGCATGATCAAATAAAATATATTTATCATGCTATCACGTAATCACTTATCAAATAATCACACACATTAATTACCTTGGGTGATAAGCCGGATCTAGTTATCACATTCAGGATATCAGAAATATATTTTGTTTGACAGATAAAAATTCCTGAAGATAATTGTTTAACTTGTAAACCTAAAATAAGTTTATCTCACCCATCATGCTCATTTTAAACCTAGAAACCATCAAGGCAGAATTTTTTTTGCAGTATATAGGATTTATAGATCCAAATAGTATATAATCAACATAAATTTGTATGAAGATTATGTCAGACTTTTCGTTTTTTATAAAAAGGGTTGTGTCAATGTTACCTTTTGAGAATGCTGACTTTACTAGAAATTCTGATAAAATATCATACCAGACTCTCGGGGCTTGTTTTAATCCATACAAGGATCTGTCTAGGATATAAACATGATTAGGCTTTGACTCATCAACAAATCCTTCCTGTTGAGCAACATATACTTCTTCCTTGAGAAGACCATACAGGAATGTTGTTTTGACATCCATTTGATATATTGTAAAATTCTTATGAGCCGCGTATGCCAAAAACATCCTTATAGCTTTAATTCTTGCTACCAGAGCAAATGTTTCATCATAGTCAACGTCCTCCTGTCAATTATACCCTTTAGCTACTAACCGAGCCTTGTTTATGACAACAACATTGTCTTCGTCCTTTTTGTTCTTGAATACTCATTTAGTACCGATAATCGTCTTATTTTTGGGACTAGGAACTAATCTCAAGACTTTTAGGGTTTCAAACTGATTAAGTTCCTCTTGCATAGCTATTATCCAATCTGGGTCCATTAAGGCTTCTGATACCTTAGTTGATTCAATAGTACTTAAGAATGTCGGGTAAAGACACTCATTAGCAGTAGCAGACCTCGTACGAACAGATGAGTTTGAATCACCAATAATTTGAGTTATCGAATGATCTTTGGTTCACTTGGTGCTATGAGGTAGGGGAATGTAAGAAGATTGATCAGAATTTTGATCTATGTAGGTATTGGGAGAGTTTTCCCTGAATTGGTTCATGTGAAGGTTCAAGATTAGGAGTTGAAATTGGCTAATTATCTATCTGAGGTTGAAAATTTTCATCTTGAACGACTGACACCTCTGGCAGATTATTGCTCAAGCCCTCTTCACACTGAATTGGACAACCTTGTTCTTCCATGACTATTTCTTCACTAACTTCTTCTTCATCAACTTCTTCAGAAATCTCTTTTGAAATAGTAACTGGAACATCAATAAATGAAACAGATATTTGTTGTTCAGATTGATCTTGGTGATTTTCTCTGGACAAAATATTTGATTCATTAGACCTGTTTCCAAAATATTTATCATAGAAATTTTCAAATAAAGAATCCAAATCAGAAATATTTTGATTAGAAGAGGATGACTCAGTGGGATTTGCATTCCGCGAAAAATTATTTATTAGCACGGGTCCTGAACTGTTTTGTCCAGAAGCCACATCTACAACCTCATAAAATGAAACTTTAACGCTCTCATTGACGCACTATGTTCTTTTATTATAGACCCTGTATGCAACAAAATTTTTAGAGTAACCAATATAAACTGCTTCATCAGCCTTGGTAGAAAACTTACCTCTATCCTCTTTGTCATTTAAAACAAAACACCTGCAACCAAAAACTCGAAAGAATTTGATATTAGGAATTCATTTATTTATGAGTGCATAAGGTGTTTTACCAAACCTTTTGTGTACGAGGGAACGATTTTGTGTAAAACACAACGGCTTCAGCCCATAGAAATAGAGGAAGCTTTGAAAAAGTAAGGAGTGTACGAGCTGCTTCCACTAATGTTCTATCCTTTTGCTCAACAACACCGTTTTGCTGTGTCACACCCCGTTAAAGCGGAAACACGAGATATAACAGGTAAGCGTGTCACATCAACAGATAATAAATAACACCATAAGTTTTAGAAGATTACATCCATAACCAAGTTGGTGTTTGAATACTTCAAAACAAAGTTTACAAAATACACAAAATCATTGTTGTTACAAATATGCTCCAAAAACTTCACTTCTTTACTTATTTCCTGAAAAGCATGAAACATAAAACAACGTCAACTACAAGGAGTTGGTGAGTTCACAGGTTTTCATATGCACAAAACTATTTACAATGCATAAATCATTTCTTGCAAACTTATACATAACTTTTGCACATAATAAATGTAAATCTATCATGATGTTTAAAACTTGAGACGCTACTGAGCCTTTCCTGATCAATGTGCCCCACTATTTTATGAACGACCATAAGTAGCCCGTATACTCACAGTTCGTAGCCGTACTAATTCAGCGGTGGTCCAAATTTCACATGATTAGACTAATAAAACGTAGGTAATGTGCAGCCCTTTCTAGGTGGGACTGTCAACACAATAGCGGCTATCCACAAATACCACGGCTCGGGGACATGTCCGAGTTAACAAGTAGCGTTTACGGACGGAGACTTTATTTGGAAATATACTCTCAAGTACATCAATTTATCATTTATATCATAGTGCAAAACAATCAATATTTCATGACATAAACAAATCATGACTAAACAGTTATTTAGTCCAACATTTTTATAAATAAACATTATAGTTTGCATAACTTCATACTTTTCCCCCAATTTAAATAAACAAAAAGCATCAAAAGTGGGGCCGTGAATACTCACTTGTTTGCTGTTTTGAATATCCAAGAGCGTGTCAATGCTTGAAGCTCTAATCGTCCACCCTAGACTTTCCTATATAGTGCAACATCCAGAAATTAGATCACCTATAGGTTCTCGATAAAGATAAAGTTAAGTATGTCTTATGTAATGCCATTGAGTTTTCATGATTTAAAGTTGATACTTATATCATTTGCTATTGGGACTTTCGCCTCATCGTTCCCTCGAGCCGGTCAAATCCGCGATTCTTAAACCCAACGCTCATGTAGCAATGCAGGAGCATCCCACATCGGTGAGGCTAGGGGGATTCGTCTTCCTTATAAGGAAGGGGGGATCTTACTCCTACCAGTAACACGTTTTAAAGCCGTGAGGGGCAGCCCAAAGCGGACAATATCATGTGGGCGGTTCCCTAGTATCGGTCCAACAATTGGTATCAGAGCTAGTGCCGCACCAATGTGGGGGGGGGATGTTGGGACTTCCGTCTCATCGTTCCCTCGAGCCGGTCAAATCCGCGATTCTTAAACCCAACGCTCCTGTAGCAATGTAGGAGCATCCCACATCGGTGAGGCTAGGGGGATTCGTCTTCCTTATGAGGAAGGGGGGATCTTACTCCTACCAGTGACACGTTTTAGAGCCGTGAGGGGTTGTTGCCGGGAGGGGCAGTCCAAAGCGGACAATATCATGTGGGCGGTTTTCTAGTATCGGTCCAACAAAAATGCTCTTAATATGGTGAATATCCGTGACCTAACCACCTTGAACTTTTGAAAAGAAAGAAAAATCCTTCATTTCTTGCATTTTTCTGTCTTTTATGAAATCTGAGTTCTCTTTCAATTTGGGGGGTCTAAACTCATCATTTTTCAGTGATTTTAAATTTATTTTAAAGCTAACACATAAGGCTAACTTCCAGAAAAAAATCACCCATTTTCATTGAGTTTTGAAGAAGATATAACCGTTTTAAAATGCATGCAAGATTCTGTCAGCAATGTTCTWTTTGCACCATAATCTTGTATCAAGAACTTGAAGGCTCAAAACGTAATATTTTTGAATGAGACCAGTTGCATTAGAAAGATAACTCATCAAAGTACGTTTTAGAAGAAAAATCAGAACATTTGGACTTTTATTTTGAAAGATACAGTCGACACAAGTGCTAACAGAATCTGTCAGTTTTCAAAATACATCTTTTAATGATTAATTTCCACATGCAATGAGGTTTTATCCTACTTTCATTGAGTTCTAAGYTCGTGGATCATAGATTATCATCATTTTGAAGACATTTTCATGTCTTTGATGTATAATCTTCCTTTTTGAATTATCTAGAAATTTAATTACAAAGTCAAGAAGAAGGTGTAGAAAATGAGAATCTTTGTTATTATACAAAGGTAAGATAACTAGTCTATTACCTTTTGCTTGAAATCTTGAATATTCTTCAAGATTGACATATTTTTAATGTTGTTTGAAGTTGAAATCGGCTGGAGGGGTATGGTTTAGAGAGAGAGGTTAGCGAGAAGAAAGGTTTATGCAAAATGAGGATGAAAAATGGGAGTTTTCAAAGAATATGGAGTATTTATATGTGGGTTTAAAGAAAAGAAATGAGCTGGCCTTATTAGAACCCAAATCCATACTTGTTTATTTTCATTTTTATTAAAATAAGGCCCATTTAAAGTAAAACATAAATATATTTGTCAAATACTGATAAAATATGAGTATTGGGTCAAAATTCCAAATTTTTGTAAAATTATTTGGACATTCGAATAAAACTTTTTATAATTTAATTTGGACTTTTATAATATAAACTTTATTTTGTTTGGAGAATTTTAATGAATTTGGCATTACATAAGTTAACTTTATCAGTTACCTATCGAAATAGGATTTTCTGAACTATATTTTGGGAACTAAGCCAGATGAAATCTAATCAACATGACTAGATCCTAATATAATTCTAAATTTTAAAAATCCTATAAGGTGCTAACCTGATGCCCAAAAATGACGGATGTCACATGCTGCGGTGTTTGGGCTGCCGAGAATGTATGCATGATACCATGAATTCTAGAAATGAACCCAGAGTTTTATTCTTGAATTGAGTTCCATTATCTGTTCTTATTTTCTAAACAGATAATTGAAGATTCACTTAAACGCTCTTCAAGAGTGAAATGATTATCTTTGCAGCTTCATCTTTAGACTTTAGAAAATGAACCCATGTGTATCTTGAATAATCGTCAACAACGACTAAAACATATCTCTTCCCATTGATACTTTGAACATGCATAGGACCATAGAGATCTATATATAGTAAATGTAGAGGACGATCATGTAAGTCCTCTATGATCAATCTTCAAGTAAACATCAAGAAATCCATGGCAGAATCAAATATATCATTCAAGAGCATTGAGAGGAGAGAGGAGAGAGGAGAGATGAGAGGAAAAGTCAAACTCAATCAAACTTTATAATACGTAAGATTTTACAATGAAATCTCCTACAAAATTACAAAAGACAAATCCTTTATATAGGGTCAAACTTGAACCCTCTAGTCAAAGTCAAACTTTATAGGAAAGTCAAACATGATGTCTATTTTACAATTATAGACAAAATTAATTTTCAAGATGAATACAATTTAACACTGAATTTCAGTCCTAACATTCTCCATCTTTGTATTCAGACTTGAAAGAATTTGTGCACTTTGAATCTCGTTTGAACTTTGTCACTTTAAGCTTTTTATGACTTCTTCAAAATCTTCAAAACAATCTTCACTTTGAATTTTTCAGATGATCGTTTGTTGAGAAAATCTCCTAACATTCTCCCCCTCGAATGTAGAATAGCGATGATTTTCTCTTTTAACAATGTAGAACAAAATCAACAATAATCTTCAGATATGATCTTCAAAGAATCTTATTCAGACAAATAGATTCTAACATTCTCTCCAAAAACGAACTTCTTCAGAAAAAAATTCACAAACTTTCTCTTCGATGAGAAATCTCTGTCAGTAAACTTTTGGAACGATGATCTTCACATTCAAAACGTCTCAGACATTTTAGCACAGGAATAATCTTTAGTAATAATCTCCAGTCATACTCCTTTTGAGTCTTTTGCCGACCTTTGATGTTATTCCCCCCTGGTCTTTACAACATATTCCCCTTATAACGTTCGGAATTGAACATTTCATTCATTATTTCATACTCCCACTTATGATGAAATGAGAATCATTAGCATCATACACTAGAATAAATGAAATCTTCAGCGAAAGCCGTCAATTCATGAAATTGAAAGTAGATCTTTCCAAATCCACTTGTATAATCTTTTCAAATTAAGGGAATGGGAAGGTAACAACCAATTTCAAATCCACTTGTATAATCTTTTCAGATTAAGGGAATGGGAAGGTAACAACCAATTTCAAGTATGAAATTGTTTTCAATCTTATAAAAAGATTGGTCTGTGAGTATAACAAATATACTCAGTACAACGGATGTAATGTATATATGAGACTTTATGAGGTTCATCCCACCAGGTCTTCCATTCAATCATCGATAGCTTAATAATAGCATATCTATGAATGTTTTGGCAAAATAACATATAAAATGCAAAATTTGTGTAGTGTAGAAAGATAAAGCAACATGCTTCTGTTTAGGTTCAAAAAGATAAACCGTGCAGACTATACAAATTTATCAGACTCAATTCGTGATCAAAAAGACTTGAAAGGGGGACATATATTCTTCTATTTCAATATCAAATTTCTCCGAATGAGAAACTGATAGTGTAACACCCCCGTCCCGCATGGTCAAAGACGGGAGATGCCACAATTGGAATAAAACAAACAACCGATATATAAAACAGAACGGCTAATAAAATTTAGCAAAAGATAATTACATAACCATAGACGGAGATAACGCGTCTCAAAATACGGTCCCAAAATACCAGTATCTATATACTATTCATCAAAAGTTTAACAAAAGTATGACTTAATGGTTTATCTTCAGTATTGTCATCTCCGTAGCTCTCACCCCAAAAT
The DNA here is from genome assembly GCF_001531365.2 of Cynara cardunculus var. scolymus. Lineage (NCBI taxonomy): Eukaryota > Viridiplantae > Streptophyta > Magnoliopsida > Asterales > Asteraceae > Cynara > Cynara cardunculus. The sequence goes on from NW_020201722.1 coordinate 34,551, forward strand.
CCCTTATAAGTCATGTACCTGCCGAGGACAAGAAAATCTCGGCTGAGCTTAATGCTCAGTGAACGGATAATAATATAACTAAACAATGAATATGAGATAACAAGTTCAAAAGCAATTTATAAAGCCAAGTGATAATTCAAAAGAAAGTCAAAATGCCCCAAAAGCATGTCAAGGGTCCGAAGACCAAACCGCATCACAAGGACGCATTGTTCCCAAAGGATGATTAGTCCATTCAGGCACAAGTGAGGAAAGGGTGTGAGCACAACACAGCAATCCTCTCTGCGGACTTAACCATGACCATAATTCAATATCCGATAACGGTTCCTAGGATCGATCCATACGCCCTYTATTCGACCGGTACATAATCAAGTCCACTTTTAAGGACTATAAAAATGAGGACGCCATGATCGATTTAGTCACCATGGAAACATCTCAATACCGGTGCTCCAGTTATTGAGTCTATAGTAAATTGTTTCACAAATGAAGCAATAAAACAAGTCAAGTGATCAAAATGATCCATATT
>NW_020201722.1:35278-46233 GCF_001531365.2 Cynara cardunculus var. scolymus
ACGATCAAACGGAAATTCACGATCAAGTTTGATTTGCCCGCGTGCCTAACGAATGCATAAACGGGTTACTATTTACAAAGCATAGAAACCATAACATAACTATTCTAATAAAATCATTTAGGTCTTAATGTACTTATACAACGTAGACTTCAAGAAAGACAGTTGGATACGAATTGAAAACTCAAACGTAAAACTTAGCATTATTTTCTTTCGATCCAACCGTTTCCGACCCTCTTATTTCTAAGTATTTGTATCTTAATTAGAGACTAATCCAGATTATATTGTCTAAATAAAAGTTGTAGGTTGGTAACATACGAGTCTATTGCTTTTGAAATCATCATTTGGATCATCCATCTATTTTAAATGAATTTTACAAAACTGCAATTTAATCCCGAATACAGTGTAAATAGCCCCAAAAAGATACTGTTTCGAGCCACTTAGAGTCATAACTGGATTTTCGACCCTTCATGAAAGTTGTAGTATGCAGTAAGATCTTTCTGACTGCAAAATACGAGCTTATTCTGATATACGGTTCGTGAGTTATACACTGTCAAAGTACAGGAGTTGCATTGTCGATAAAATTCGATTCTGTAATTCCCGACTAACTTTTATGATCCAACTTTCATGATTCGCTACATTTACATAGTATAAACATACTAAACAGTAAAACAAGTTCAATGGTCACTAACCTAATCTTAATCATGCATTTTTACTCTTTTCGACATTTAACCGAACAATTGGTGTACGGTTAAACACATACCCAAAATCTATCCATATTGAAACTATAATATACCATTTTCATTTCTATATCAATTTAACCAGTTCTAGCATTCTAAGCATCAAATATATCATAATTTTGACATCAATCCGTAAACTTAGACATAAACACAGTTTATAAACCGGTTTTAATAACCCTAACATAAACACCTTAATAAAAATGAATGAAACTTATAACTTTAAGAAGCGTTCGGAGAGTAGATTCCAAATATATATTTGTTACTTCGATTCCCTTAGTAACTTGACGTAAAAGTCAGAGAGAAGACGAGAGATTTTTAGAGAGAATTACTGAGAATTTGAGAGAAATGAAAGACGGTTAATGAAACCGTCATATGCACCCATATATATAAATATATATATATATATATATATATATAGTTTAACTATTTGGCAGTTTTGACTCTTCAAGTCTAGATTCTCAACCTTATGACAATATAGGTATAAACTCTACTTTTAACACAAAACTCGTTTCAAGAACAAGTTGGTTAAGCATAGGGTACAAATAAGTTTTGCATAATTCTACCAAAAATTCTCTTAACCCAATTTGTACGAGTTAACGAAACACGGATATTATAGATAGATTGTGAGCTGCGTGCCCCAAGTGTTATTGAAACACTTATCTGTTGAGAGATAAATGAGTAGCTGGTGGGGTTGTGACAAGAATTGGCCTGGGCTTTGCCTTTTTCAATATTAGTCTCGAAAGAATTGAGAACTAATAGATTATGTGGTATGCCCGGTATTTAGAAGTTTGGAGCAGGAATCTTATGTTCTTTTGATCTTGACACAACTCTCATCAATTCTTTTACCTCACAATAGCTACCCCTCTCTTTTTCATTTTAAGGTCTGCTCACAAACCCTTGTGAATTTAATGCTCACTCAGATATGGTTGTTCTCTTGGGTAGGTTTCTCGGTTCTGACATTCCATAGAGGTATTTCTGTTAAGCATTCAGTCCCTCCTAAATTTACTGTAAGCTTAGTTGATCACAACAGTTGATCAAGAATAGTATTACTATAAATTACAATGATCAGATAAAAATTGATCAAGATATTTGGCTTTTAAGTACAATCAATAAAGGAGTGATGTACAAAATCAGATTATTCAGTATGTGAGAGAAATGAACGAAGATCTGTAAGAACAAGTTTACAGATTTTGATTAAAAAAATATAAAGTATATATCAATCAAGGTAAAAAAATATCAGAAAAAAACAACCTTTGAATAACAAGCGTATTATCACTGAAACTGATATTATTTACGAGACGTGATAATAACAATTTCAAGAATAGCTGAAACATGTATTAGAATTATGTTCGATGAGAAATTACGCAAGTAAAATCTCATAAAATACCTGTTCATAAAATGTACTCGTTTCCGAAAAAAATTTCACTTTCTGAAAAACATTTATTCAAAAATTCTAGAGACTCCCCCTAGAAAATAGATTTAAGTAATGTTTCAATTCAGTTGAAAATTTTTTAAAAATTGGAAACATGTTTAGCACGGGTCCTAAACTGAGTGTTTAGAAACCATAAATGTTAAAGCACGGATCCTGAACTGTGTTGTTCAGAAGCCTTATTTGGACAGTTTACAACTCCTTCGAATTAGTGCATCATAAGCATGATGTTCTGATCAACGCGATAATGACACACCTGCAAAATAAGATCAAACAAATTTTGGTACCCTAATGAACTTGAGTCCTTTATTAGTATCATGTTGTGGGATATTATAGCTGCCAAACCATCTATTTTTATTAGATGTTTTCTTTTTCGCACTTTTAACAGGATGATCATAAATGCAGTAAGATGCATACTAGTTATTGTAATCATACCTGTTATTACCTTTCCAATTCGTCTAAAATCTGTTATCGTCAGTCCACCTGTTGTACCGTTTCATGTTAACAAAATCAGTTGTTTTGCAAGTGGAACACATGATTCTTCTCTTGCTAAGATTAATCAGATAAGTAGTAGATCTCACAAAACAAGGAAGATTATTGTTAGTAATAACATAATTAAGAGACGAAACAGATTCAAACTTATTAACCCAAATGCTTTTAACATTAGAATGAGAATTAGGTGATCCAATAACATACCCTTGATAGTACTGACTTGAAGAACGAGAATAGTTCTTAGAAACAGTAGATTTAGGAGTGCTAGAATACCTGTTAGATTTGGAACAGTCATAAAGGCTGGTTTTACACTGTAAAGGAGAACCAGTTGAACTTTGAGCACAAGAAAAGTCTTTAACTTTCTTTAAAAGCTGGTCTCATTCATCAGCAACTAAATCATACTTCTCTTTAAGTTCAGTTCTCATCTTCAATTCAGTTTCAAGTTCTGTCTTCTGATCAGACAATTTCTTGGAAGTACCCAGGAGTTTATCTTCTAACTCCTTCTTCAGTTTCTCAAATTTCTTCTTCTGATTGTCAAACTCTCTTCTCTCTTCATCTGAGCTGCTTTTCTCATTTTCAAAAGCAATGTCAAGCCACTTTTTCTTTTCTGCAAGCTCTTTAGCTATAGCAGCATATCTCTTTTTCTTCGTCTAAAGCCTTATGCTTTTGAGCAATACAGTCATAAAGTTTTTGATTTTGGCTCAGACATTCTTCTTTGATTTCATTCTTTTATTTATCTATCTTGGCTCGTTCCAAGATAATCAGCTGCTCAAAATTAGAGATCTGCTTTAACAGCATTTTAGTGTTCAACTCAAGAGAGTTTATCTTATTTTCATAAGATATGCGTTCAGTACCAAACTTTTTCTCTAATTCAATCACCCTCTTCTTCTCTTTCTCAAATTCATTCATTTCAGTGTTTAAAATCTTCTCAGTTTCCAAAACTTTTTTCTTCTCAAAGTCCAGTAACTTCTTTAACTCAAACAGATCAGATTCAGACTTACAAAATTTTTCTGTTAGTTCCTCAACTTCTTTATGATTGTTTCGTTGAGAGTTTCTCTCAACATTTAGTTTCGACTCAGCTTTACAAAGTATATCAACTAAATCTTGTTTTATCTTGTTTGAACTTCTTATTTCCTCATCTAACTCTTTCCTTTCAGAATCTAAAATCTTTTGAAGTTCATAAATCCTAGACTTCAGCCCAGAATTGTTCTTTAACAAATCAAAATCTCTCTTTTGACTTCCCATGAGATAAGTATCTTTTCCAAGTAATACATCAATCCCAGCTTGAAGAAATTTCTTTTCATCTTTAGATTTTTCAAGACCTTGTTTCAACTCTTTAGCCCTATCCAAATTAGCGTAATTTTCAAGAAACACACTCACATATTTATCTTTATAATCATTCACGCTCTTTTCCAATTCTGAAATATTAATTCTCATTTATATATTCTCCTTCTCAAAAGAAACTGCCAATTTAGAAATCAGATTGATCACAAGAATCTAATGCGATGAAATCAATAAAAGAAATCAAAATCAATCAAATAAGCTAAAAAAAATACCTGAAAAAAAAAAAACTGATGAGAAATCAGAAAATCGGCGAAAACCGTCAAAAATCAGTAGGAATAGTAAAAGTTGTTGAAAATGGCTAAAAACGGTTAAAACTGATTAAAACAGTTTACGCGACACAAAACAGTTCAAAACAGATCAAAAACAGTTAAGACCAGCAAAAATCAGTTCAAACTCAGTGAAAAACTCAAAAACAGTTAAGCCAAAAAAAATAGTAAAAACAACAATAAAATGTGATAAAAAAATAGAAGAAATATGAAAAAATTGTAAACACAAAATCACACAAAAAAATGGAAAAAGTATTGGGCTAATACAAATAAAAACAAAATGGGCTGAAAAAATCTAATGGGCTAGGGAATTTTAAATGGCTAGATAACCAAAAAACCAAAAAAAAAATCAACTAATCAGAACCCAAAGAATTAAGTTGCACAAATTGGATGCGAGAGAAATAAGCGATGAAGAACAAAATTAGATTGTCATTTGAGCGATGAAGAACAAAATTAAGAACAAAATTGGACTTATGAGAAACCTTCTTCATCTTACCTATTTCGCACGCTGCGCAAACATGGTCTTTATTGAATTTCAGCTCAGACAAATCTTTCACCAAATTATCATTTACCAACTTGTACAGATTTTTGAAATTAAGATACGAAAGTCGTCGATGCCACAACAGATTTTGCTGCAAAGAAGCCTTGGAAATCAAGCAGACATCAATATCTACTTGTAGATTAGATAAGTCAATTGTATACAGGTCAGATTTTCTGGTACCGGCTAGAATTTCCTTAACATCAGAAGTACGAACACTGCACGGGTTAGATTTAAAGCAAACCTCCAGATTTTTATCTCAAAATTGACCTATATTGAACAAATTATGACCAAGTCCTTCGACATACGAGACTTTCTTAATCATGAAATTTTCAGAAATTTCATCACCATATCCAAGGATAGGTGCGTACTGATCATTTCCAAATCTTACCGTTCCACCAAAAGATTCAATAAAATTAGACAATAACGCTTTCCTACCAGTCATGTGTTTTGAGCATCCAGAATCTAAGAACCACACATGCCGGTTAACTTGCACATTGAATCATTTGGTTTTAGGTACCCACTTCAGTATGGGTCCTTTCAGATTAGCTCTGGTTGGTGGTATGCTATAATTACCAAACCAACTCTCTTTGAAAATAATTTTCCTTTTAACAGGAGATTTAACATTATGAACAAAATTATGAGCATGAGAAGAAGTAAAAGGCACAAATCATCTCATTGATAATAAGAACAATGCATTTTGCTTTTCTCAAATCAATGATTTCACTGAATGAATATTTTTGTACATTCACAGTGTTATTGAATACAGGAACTGCAAAATTGTTCTTCCTAGGTTGATTAGATGATTTTAGTGATTCTATAGATGTAGACCCTTGCACTTTCCATATAATCTTGTTCTTCAAAGATTTATATGAAATATGAGAAACAAAATCATTAGATTTAGTTTTACAATGAGCTTTATGTTTCAGATTTTTGCTAACACTCTTCTTCTGTTTCTTAGAACGTCTTTTGATTCTATTCTTTTTGTAATAAATGTTCTCAGAAACAATTTTGAAGTTTTATGAAAATCATTTTCAAAATCAGACACCTTGTCAGAATCCTCAGTCTTTTCATTTTTATTTAGAATAAAAGCCTCATGACTGGGGTATTGCTTAGAGAAATCAAATTTATCAATCTCTTATTCTAAACACGAATCCGAATTTAAAATTTCAGAAAAATTAAGATCTTCATTTGAAAATTTTATCCCATCAGATTCAGAGGTTTCACAAGAAGGTTTTGAACATGAAAAATACTAAGATTCAGTAAGTTCCTCTTCTACTTTAGACTTTTCAAAATTTTCAATTTTATTCAGTAAGTCTTCTTTTTCTTCTTGGAAAGAAATCCTTTCTTCATTGAAAATCTTTTCCATTTAAACAACTTGGTTTTCTAAAAATAGAGTAGGAGTATAAGGCTTTTGTTCAATCGGTTTTGATTGGAGTTCTGCTTTTGAATAACTGTGAAAATAATATGTTGAAAGAGAAGGAACTCTGTTTTCCTAGCTTTCATTTAATTCTGTATAATCAAAAAGAACTTGCATTTTATCTTTTCTTTGTTTGATCAAATCTTCTTGCTTTTCCAACTTCATCTGATGATTTTGATATTCTGGCTCGAGGTCAAGATATTTAAATTTATAAATTGATGGAGTAAAATCTTTCTTTAAACGATTCGAGTTTTCATATCCCAACCCTTCCCTTGGATTAAAAAATCTGGTGTCGATTGGTTTATTTAAAAAAATAGTTTGACCAGTTTGCCTTCTCTTGTACAACCATTCTTCCAAGTCTTTGAGTTTTTTATTTAAAATCTTATTTTGTAAAGTAAGAGTGCTATTCTTTACAACTAGATCATCATTTACTAATTCCAAATATTTAAGTTTATCATATAATTCATTGTTCAAGATATCCATTTTTTCTGTAAAACATTTCCTCTCAAATAACAAATATTGAGCCCATAAAAAAATTTCCAGCATTTTCATTGTTAAGCTTAATATATCTTTCTTGTTGCATTTTAAGATCTTTTTCTAAAGTTGCAATTCGATCTTTTTCAAATTTACGTTTTTGCTAAAAATATTGAAAATTTTAGCATCATTCTCTGCATTTGTTCCATGCACGAAGATTCAAGTACCTCATCACTTGACTCTGCATTTTCTTCCTCGTTTTCCTATATATCAATTTCAGTCCTAGCCATCAGACAAATATGAGCCACAACATCTGATTCTTCTTCCTCATCAGTTAAATTCAGCCAATGATCATCCTCAGCCGTTAAAGAAGGAACTTGTTCTTATAATAATCACTGTATTTGGACACTGGTTTTCTTTAGTTTATAGCAAAATGTCCTAACTTCCCACAATTATAATACTTTGTATTCTCATCCGCAATACCCTTAACAAACTTTTTCTTTTCATCAAACTTTTTCTTTTCATCAAACTTCTTTCCAAACCTTTTCTCATCATACTTCTTTTTCTCTCCAAACTTATCTTTGAATTCATACTTTGAGACGGATGAAAATCTCTGACTATTAGAATGCGGGTTCTTATCAAACTTCTTCTAAAAAGCTTTAGTCAGCATAACCATGTGTTAGGACTGAAAATCAATATTAAATTGTATTCATCTTGAAAGTTAAATATTKTCTATAATTGTAAAAGTCATCGTGTTTGACTTTTCTTAGGCAGGTTTGACTTTGACTATGTTTAGAGGTTTGACCCTATAAATAGGATAATGTCTTTGTAATTGTTAGAGAAGAGAGCTCATTTGTAAATCACATTACGTAATAGAGAGTTGACTAGAGCTTTGAATGTTTGACTTTCTCTCTCAATATTAATCTTAAGTGTTCTTGATGTTCTTACAAGAAATATCCAGATTCTGTCATGGATTGTTGATAGAAGTGTGAAGATTGATTAGTAGGGACACACAATTGGTATCAGAGCTGAAATGCAAGAAATCAGAAGAAGAAGAAGAAGTCAGATTTTGAAGAATTGTTGAAGATTATTTTCTGAATTTTTTTTTGTTCTTCGTGTTCTTAATTTTTTTTTTGAGTTTAATCCGATTTTTTTTAAAAATCTCATGTTTTTGTGTTTAAATCGTGATCAAAATGCTCGGAATTGAATTGTGAATCTTTGTTATTCACAAACTTTTGTGATTTGATCATTACATACCAAGATCTAATCGGATTTTGTGTTTTTAAATTTTTTCGTGTTCTTAATATTTTCTTAAAAAGTCAGTGTTTTGATCCATTTTTTTTTTAATTTTTTTTGTTTTTGTGTTTTTGATAGTTTTTAATATGTTTTTTTTTTAATTTTAGATTGTTTAAGAGTTGTTAAATCGCCCAAATTCTTGGCCCATTTGGTTTAGGCCCAAATAGTGTTAAAGTCCATTCTATCATGCAACTTCATCCGGGATCATCATCTTCATCGCTCAAGGAATCTGTAAATCGCTCAAGGTTTCATCATAAATCGCTCAAACTCAAAGGGTTTGATCGGATTAGTTTATCGCTCAATCTTCATTCAAAATTTTTAAGTCTAAATCGCTCAACAGGTTTGCTGTTCTATTCGATTTCATCTCATTTCAAGGTTTTCAGTTTGAGCGGATTAAGGTCTAAATCGTAGAAGCCTTGACCGGATATTTATCCGGATTCGATTAACTCGTGACCGGATAAGTGACCGATTTAACAAGAATCGCTCTATTGGATTGATCGGATTCTAAATCGCTCACTCATCTTCTCTGGACATCTATATCGCTCGATTGGATTGATCGGATTTTCTAAATCGCACAAAGGGTTGACTGTTTTTGACCTAAGTTGAAGAACTCTTTGGTCAATTTAAATCTGTTTACAAGTTCATCGTGCAAGCCAACAGCTTGAACGATTTAATCACTACTTGTTTGATTCCTGTTCGGTTTAGGTCTAAATAATTCAGTGTTTGTTTTTGGTCATAGGTTGGTTGATATTAGCAAAATTGCGTAAAGTTTCATTCAGACTTAGTTTTGATTTTGGACAGATTAGTGTTGGATTGCGCAATTTGGTAAACATTGGTCTTAATGTTGTGGTGATTGATCATTTACTTTCTGTTCAATACGAATCTTATGAATTGTCAACTATTTTAGTAACAAAGACTGTGATTTGAGAGGAGGAAAATCCTGATGGTGTAGTTGCTGTACTGACACCTGTTTCGGTTCGAGTAAGAAACAACAAGGTTTGCTTTGCAACATGTTTTGATCCCGACATTTTGGATGATCTTCGAGCAAAAGAGGGGAAATTGTTGAACCTCAAGCCTACTTCAGCAGATATTACTTACAATGAGTGAAAGAGGAATTGTTAAATACTGTTGTTGTGATGACAATACTTGCTGCTAGCGGTTGTAGACCTAATTGAATTTGGATTTTGGATTTGCCGAATACAGATAGCTGAAGATTGTTTTGATTAGACTCAGCATTGAAGTTCTTTACTTCAACAATCATCTGTTAGCTTAGCAAGTTCATAGTGAATAAGAGTGAAAAAAATTCATAAAAAACAATTTTTACCAGGTTCTTCAGGATCAAAGAAGTTGGCTGAGATTCTTTCTTCATCAAACATCAAGTCAAAGTAAGAGAAAATTCCAGGCAGTTCAAAAGAGAGTGTGAGGGTTGCTTAAGGAACCAAGAGTGGGAGTCTGTAGACCAGATCTCGTAGTGTCAGCTGAGTAAAAGCAGGCTGCAGTCTGATCTAGGAACACTTCTTTGTGAGTTTGAAGATGATCAATGGGRAGGAGCACWAGCAGTAAAAGGGTGCAGGACCATGTGTGTTTGCTGGTTGTGAACCCTTGCTTGATAAGATCCTTGGAATTGTTGTGGAAGGCCTAATTGACTGATTACTTAGTCTTTTCATGAACATAAAGACACAGGTCTTAAACTATTGGATGCAAATGGTTACTGTCACTTGATGCTTAAGTGTATAAATAAGAAAATAGCCTATTTGACCTCTGTTTTTGATTTTTGATTTGTTTGAAATTTGTTAACTATCATTTGTGAGCTTTTGATAGAGAAAGGGCTAGTCAGGTTGCTGTTTTTCAAACGTAAGGTTTTGGACAGATTGTTCAAATAGAATCTGTTTGTGGTTCTGCTACTTGTTGAAGCTGTTTAAGACAACAACAGCTCTGTTCATCAATTTCTTCTGTAATCTTTGCTATCTGAAGCTTGTTGACAGCAGACCTATCACGACCATTTATCTTGGGCTAGAATCAGTTTTTTGGTCTTCAATAATTGTTCTGGACTTGGACTTTTATTTTCATCTTGGGTTTATATTTGTTGTATTTTTGGTTTTGAGTTTTAATTTTTGTTTAGATTGTATTTTTTTGGATCATTTTCGTTTATCTGTTTTGTGTGTGTTTAAACTGTTTGAGAATCATTGAACTATTTTCCATCGCCTAAACTGTTTTTCATCAGTTTTAACTGTCTTTAACTGTTTTCAACAGTTTTGACTGTTTTTACTGATATTTGACAGTTTTTCATCGATTTTCTTATTTCTCAACAGTTTTTGTGTTTTCTGTTATTTCTTTTTGAGCTTAATTGTTCCTAATTTCTTTTACTGATTTCACTGCATAGATCCTATAACTGATCAATTTTTTTTTAAATGGCAGATATTCTGAAGGAGATGAGAGAGAAGATTGCTGAGCTGGAAAAGAGAATTGTGAACTATAAAGAGAAATATATAAATATGTATAATAAGAATAATGCTAATGAGGAAAGTATTAAAATTTTGAATCGAGAGCATAAAGAAATATTAGAAAGAGTTGAGAATGATTCCAAGTATCAGCTTAATAAACTTAAAAAATCCTTGGATGATGTCAGAATAGAATGTGACAAAGAGATAAAAACATGAAATAAGTCTAATAAAGATTTGTTCAATAAACTCCAGAAAGTTCAAAACGAACTAAATGCTGAGAGGAACTCTCCAAGGAATAATACAGAGTCAAAGGATTTAACTAAGAAGGTTCATAAATCTGAAAACGATCTGATTGAGCTAAGAAAGCTTTTCAATTTAGAGAAGAAAAGATTTTCTGGAATAGAGAAAAGATTTTGTATTGAACGTGAATCTTATGAAAATAAGATTAATTCTCTTGAGCTGAATGCTAAATTTCTTTTAAATCAAATTTCAGATTTTGAACAACTTATCATCTT
>NW_020201722.1:49645-51191 GCF_001531365.2 Cynara cardunculus var. scolymus
TGGCCCTTTTTCCGAATTCGGTCTGGCCGGAATATCTTCATTGGCATCCATCATGGCTTTAATAAAGAGTTGCAGAAATCTTTGAAACGGCACAAACTTTTTGGCTTTGGACGGGAACCGTTTAGCATTGACCAACTCAAGCAATTCATTCCAGATTATAAGTGCGTAGTCATAGTGTCGTGAAAACACTATTCCATGAAAGAATTTTAGGAACGTGCTGCTGCATGTATCAATTCCTTGGGTTTTTGACGTGAGGCATCGATTTAACATCGAGAGGAGCAGATGCCATATCGACGGTAGAAATAGTCTCTTGAATTGTGTAGGATTATCCAATGTTGCAGAATATCCTAATCTTTTGATATCAACGCATAACTGAACATCTGAGACGAAATCTTCAAACCCAGTCGGTCCAGGAGCAGGAAGATGAAGTATTCTTCGTAATCGTCTTAATATCAGACAACTGACGTATTCATCGACCTCTCCTTGAAGATATAACGCATCTACGTCTTTTTCAATAGTAAGGGTTCCCCAAAACTGTTGAAGATACACCATAGGAACTGGTGTATGGGCAGATAAAGAATATGAAATGAGGTGGCCTTTCAAAATTTCTGATATAATTGGGTATTTAGCAGGCATATCGAAAGAGAAGTGATGGTTATTTGGTTTTATATCGAGATATTGAAACTGTGGGTAAAGTGTTTCAGATGCTATTGGTTGGTTAGGTAAATTTTGTGTTACATTTTCAGATCTGACCGAGGGAATACGAGATTCCTCGTCAGACTGATGTCTGGGATCTGCCATTTACCTATAAAAAAATCTAAAACATTAGTACCCATTTTATTCAAAAGAAAATTAAATTACAGAAAAATACACACACACACACACACACAAATATTCAAAGCAAATGAAAATAAAATTCACACACACAAAAACTAAAAAAATAAAATTTTAAAAAAATCTAACCTAAAAAAAATAAACTAAAAAAATAGTAAAAAAAATAAAGTTCAAACACTTGGTAAAATTTTCAAAAAAAAATTTAAAACACATTGACCGGATTAGGAATCCGGACAACACATAAACTACACTAAACACTTGAGACCAAAAAGAATTGTGTCCGGATTAGAAGTCCGGACAACACACAACACTTAAGAACTAAAAACATTTTGTCCGGATTAGAAGTCCGGACGGCAAGTCAAACTTCACACAATCACAAATCACAAGTCATAAACCGGACAATCATCAACCGGTTTAAGGTTGATCGGATTGAAGTCCGATCACCTTGTCCGGTGAGATATCTGTTCAAAACACAACGAATACAATCACAAATTACGTAAAATGAACACAAATCCAATCAAAATACACACTTCATACACACTCGAAAATGAAAAACGACACACAATACACTAAAATACAMTGTCTAAATCGAGTTAATACGAGTTTATGGWTCGATTATGAAGTTATGTTCATATTAAGTCAATCTCAGTCCATATAATCAATAATGATCGAAACAATCAACGAATAGGAATATTAATCAAATGAATCGATT
>NW_020201723.1:0-23486 GCF_001531365.2 Cynara cardunculus var. scolymus
AAGGTACCAGACTTTGTCCCTATCAAACTCAATGAGCTCTTCTTGCATAGCAAGAACCCAACTAGGGTCGGAGATAGCATCATTGATTTTCTTGGGTTCAACTAAAGAAAGAAAGTTGATAAAGAAACAGGTATTACCTAGACCTCGACGTGTCTTAATACCTGCATCTATATCACCAAAAAATTGATGAATTGGATGGCTTTTAGTCCATCGCTGAGCCGATAGAGGAGCTTCATCTGAATAAGAGAGTTCAGGTATGGAAGATGAGGCTTCAGCAGTAGTTTCTTCAACAATAGGGACGACTGCCAAGGGAGCCTCAGATTCAGCAACTGAAAGAGGTTCATAAACTGAAGGTATTTCATTTACTGATGGATCAGTGTTTGAAGTAGAAGGAGGTACACAGCTAATGGGTACTGCAACGATCTCTGAAGAAGATATATTGGAGTGACTAGCTGCAACTGGAATGATGAGTGGATCATCTTCAGCTTCTAGAGATTCAGTGTTGAGAGGAGCATTGTAGGAAGCTTCAGGTTGTCCGTAGTGAGATATCATCCAGTTCTTTCATTCATCCTCATCAATTGATATGGGTTTTGAATTAGCTGATTGAGATTCGTCAAAAGTGACATGAATAGATTCCTCTATTGTCTGTCTTCGTTTGTTGAATACTCTGAAGGCTTTAGATGTAGAAGAATATCCAAGAAAGATTCCTTCATCAGCTTTGGGATCGAACTTTCCAAGTTGGTCACGGTTGTTGAGAATGTAACAAGTACAACCAAATATATGAAGAAAGAATATAGAGGGCTTTCGTCCATGGAAGAGTTCATATGCCGTCTTCTTGAATCTTTTTACGATCAGCGATCGGTTTGAGTGAAACAAGAAGTGTTGACAGCTTCAGCCCAGAATTGAGTCGGGAGATGGGATTCGCTGAGCATTGATCGAGCAGCCTCDATGATTGTTCGATTTCTTCTTTCAGCGACCCCATTCTGCTCAGGAGTTCTTACAGAAGAGAAGTTGTGAGAGATTCCCTTGTCCTCAAGAAAGTTATCCATAGTACCTGTTTTTGAATTCATTACCATGGTCACTTCTGATAGATCGTCCTTTAACATTCTTTAGTACTTTTATCTTTTTGATGAATGAAATGATTTCTTCAAGTGCTTCGTCCTTGGATAAGTGTGAACTTTTTTCCAGCTAGGGATTGCACGTTGGCTGGACCAAAAAGATCCATATGCAGTAGCTAAAGAGGCGCAGTCACTGAAGAGATTTGCTTCGACTTGAAGCTAGCTCTTGTGTGTTTTCTTTTTTCACAGGCTGAACAAAGAGATTCATTTTCAAATGAGTGTTGAGGAAGACCTGTGACAAGATCATTTATTGACAGCTCACTGAGTGTCTTGAAGTTTAGATGAGATAGTCATTTGTACCATAACCAGTTAATATCTGATGAGGCCTTAGAGAAGAAGCAACTATTTTCAGTTAGAGGAGAACTAATGTTGATGATATAAAGATTCTCTAGACGAGAACCGGTTAGAGCAACCTTATCATCTTTGTCGAGAACATGACAAGAATTCTTTGAGAATTTAACTGTATAATCTTTATCACACAGTTGGCTGATGCTAAGAAGATTGTGCTTTTGTCCTTCAACGTATGCAACGCGTTTGAAAGTTGTTGTACTATTGGATAATATACCAAAGCCTTTGGTATATCCTTTTCCATTTCCACCGAAGGTTACGGAAGGTCCTCTTTCTTCCTTGAAGTGAGATAGAAGAGATATATATCCAGTCATATGTCTTGAACAGCCACTGTCCATATTCCATATGCCTTTGACATCCTGAGCAAGGAAACAAAATAAGAATTGCTATTGGTACCCAGCTATTTGGGTCCAGCTTTGTTAGAGGCTTCATCATCTGATACTGACGAAATATTATCAGTAGATGACATCATTAAACCTGAAGAGGTTTGAATGGAAAGAGGAACAACCCTTGATACTACCAATGTAGTTTCTGTGGAAGTCTTCACTGAGTCTGAAAAGAGACTTTAGTGGTAGGGATTACAACGTCTGATGCTGAAGACTTTTCAGCAGGAGTTGTCTTCACTGAGCCTGAAGAAGAGGCTTCAACGGTTTCCTTCACCTTGACTGCAAGATCAGCCTTTGTGGATGATTTCACTTTAGTTGATTTCTCAGCCTTGGTTACTTTCTTGCACAAAGCTGGTGAACCAGCTTTGGCGGCAGAAGGACACCTACTGGCAACATGTGTTTTTTCACCACAATGTTTACACTTCCTAAAACGAGGAGTAACTTTAGGGCAAAAAAGTATCAGACTAGAAGTGGGACCAGCTCCAAGAATTCCCTTCTCATTAGTTCTAGGAGGAACCTTTGAGGAATTAGATTCCTTCGGTGAAAAGTTCACCTTGAGCTGTGACTTAGATTTCTGATGCGATTTAGATTTCTTAGTCCCTGCAGAAGAAGAAGTTTTGCAAGTTGAAGGAATAGATTTAGATCTATTAGACTTGTTAGACTTCTTAGGACGGGATGCTGTGACAATGGATTTACCTTTGTCTTTGCACCCAAAACTCAAGGGAGTTCCTTCAAGATGACTCTCAGTAAAAGAAGAGGACTGAGAGGAAGAAGTGTTAGGAATAGAAGAGACAAAGGTACCAAATTTAAGCATGGACCTGTCTTTAACACATTCTTCCTGATCATAGGAGAATCCTAGAACAGTCGTTTTCTTGGCCAAGATCTGAGCGTTAATGATCTCAGAGGCCTTGAGGGAAGCTTTGCACCACCCTTCAATGGTAGCTTTCTCAGCCTTGAGTTTAGCGATAGCTTGCTCACGCTCAGCGACAGATTTCTCACGTTCAACAGTGATGGCTTGGTTTACAATAACCTGATCTTTAAGATTTTCCTCAACAGAGGTCAGTTCTTTGATCTTAGGATGGAAAATCTTCAATTGCTCTTCAAGATCAACGTTAAGCATTTCAGCTTTTGATTTGCCATTGAGGGCATTGTAAAGGTCAACTGTCAGCGTATCCAGTGTAGAAAGACGAGAAGAGGAAGAGGGTTCATTCAAGAAGCATACCTGAGTAGAAGAAGAAGAAGAAGGTGATGGCTCAGAGGATGTAGATGCTTCAGAAGTTCCTTCATCAGCATCAATGGCCATCAAGCAGACATAGGCTTTATCCTCTTCGTCCAAAGATGATTCATCAGATGATTGAGCCCAGTCATGCTCTTCAGCAATTAGGCCTTTAGCCTTTCGCTGGTTGTTCTTCATCTTTTTGTACTTCTCCTTCATTTTTAAGTACTTTTCATATTTGGTTCTGAAGGAGGAAGGATCATTAGAAGATGGCATTGCAGTCTTCTTTGATATGCATTCAGCTCCAAAATGTCCGGGCCGGTGACAGTTGTAGCAGATAGCTGACGCCTTGTCTATTCTTTCAGACTTTGGCTTCTCCCTGAGGGATAGCTGAGGAGACCTCCAGAAGTTGCTCTTACTGGCAAACCTCCTAAATTACTTAGTCAGGAGTGCCAGGGACTCATCAAAATCTGTTAAATCAGATTCTGGAATGTCCTCAGAAGAATCTATCTCCGTGATGACCACGGGAGGTAGAGAAGAAACGAAAGGGGTAGAAGTTTCAAATGAAGAAGCTTCAGAGATCAAAGCTAAAGGAGAGCTTTTCATTTCCCTTGATTCTTTTACAAGATTTCTTTTTAGTTCACAAGATTGCTCATGGTTAAGCAGAATCCCGTATAAGGTAGAAAGAGAAAGAGTGGACATGTCATTTGACATCTTGAGACACATGGAAAAGGTGTTCCAAGACTCAGGAAGGCATTCTAGAAACTTAGTCAAAGTTTCAGAATTAGAATATTCCCTGCCGACAGCCCTAAGATCAATAAGAAGGGTGTTAAATCTTTGATGTACTTCAGACAGTGTCTCAGACTTTCCACAAAGAAAGCTTCCATACTGTCTCACTAGATTGATCTTTCCAGTCTCTTGAACCTGAGTGGTTCCTTCATATTGAACACAGAGTGTATCCCATACGGATTTTGAAGATTTGAGTTTCATCACTAAGTGATAGATCTCATCAGGAAGACACATAGCTATTATACACCGAGCACGCGTGTCTATAGATATCTTCTTCTTGTCCTCATCGCTCCACTGATGTGGAAGCTTTGGAATCTGCCATTCAGGAATCGTGGCAGTCGTAGCTGTTGCTGGAACAGCCGGAGCAATAGCAAATGGAATATATGGTCCATTTTCTATGTAATGTGGAATTTCAGGATCCACACCTTCCAGAAAGAGGGACATCCTGTTCTTCTAGAGACTAAAGTTGTCATGGACAAATCGGGGAGGTTTGGCAAGAGAGTCATTATCTTGTGTGTGAGTTTCCCATTTGTAAAGCCATTTGTAAGCAGTAAAGTTATTTAAGAAGAGATAAACGAGTACAAAAAAATAGCAAAACACAAGGAAATAAAGAAAACACTACTCTGATACCACTTGTTGGAAGGGTCTACAAGAAGAGAAACAGTTTGTAGAAGGGGGGGATGAATACAAACATAATATTTTCAAATTTAAAATATATATTTTACAAGATTGTTTGCAAAAAGATAAGGTAATAAAAACCTATCTAAACAATCTTTGGTTACACACAAAGCTTTAGCAATTACAAGAAAAGAAGTTGCTAAAAGAAAGATCCTTTACTTTAGCTAGAAGATGCTTGAAGTAAGAATTTGGTTAGAGAGAGAGATGCACGCTCTCTGCATGGAGAAGAAACACTTCTATTTATACCCAGTGCATTAAATGTCCATTTAATGCAATATGGTAGGTTTAGAGTGCGTGTCAAGCCTTAAGAGGAAGGATTTTTCTTTGCTACAGTGAATAGTACAAAAGCACTATTCATAAGCAGACATCCTTACCTAAAGTTGGTGGACAAAGAGTCGACTAGTCGGCTCTGTACCATACTAACTTTCGTAAGGCTATGAGTTTTGTCGTTTGTGTGCATAAGGACAAGACAACAACAATCGTGCTAAGCAAGCTTCCTTTGATCGTTGAATGTTGGAATGATCTAAAGGTCTCATCATCATTCGATGAAGCTTGAGCAGTCTTCATACATCTGTAGACAGGCTTGTAATCACTGAATACCACTTCAGATCACGTACTCGCCGGTCTCTAATCTTCAGTTTCAGTCTTCGACGTTTGCTGAAGGTTCTTTGGTGTGAGTGTTGTCTTCTTGAGGTATTGCTGTCTGTGATAGATTTACAATGCAAGTTCTTCAGCGATCACTGAACATAATCAGTGAAGATCGCTGGACCTGAAAATAGAAAAACATAAATACAACGTATAACTGAAAAAGGATTATCATCAAATCACTGAGAGAGATAGAGGATCAACATACGGGCATCATGAATTTTTAGTTATGCCATTCGCAAACTTTATAGATTTGATGAATAGGGTATGTAAGGAATATACTGATAATTTCATTATTGTATTTATCGATCATATTCTTATATACTCTAAGACCGAAAAAGAGCAT
This sequence comes from Cynara cardunculus var. scolymus, assembly GCF_001531365.2. NCBI lineage: Eukaryota > Viridiplantae > Streptophyta > Magnoliopsida > Asterales > Asteraceae > Cynara > Cynara cardunculus. Next base: position 5,527 of record NW_020201723.1, read on the forward strand.
GAGGAATATCTTCGTCTGGTATTAGAATTATTGAGGAGGGAAAAGCTAAATGCAAAGTTATCTAAATGTGAATTCTAGTTAAGAGAAGTACAATTCCTGGGTCATGTCATCTCAGAAGCAGGGGTAAAAGTAGATCCAGCAAAAATAGAATCAATTGCAAGATGGAAAGCTCCAAAAAATCCTTCTGAAGTCCGAAGCTTTTTTGGATTGGCCGGCTATTACCGAAAATTCATTCAGGACTTTTCTAAGATAGATGTGCCATTGACCAAATTGACTCAGAAGAACATTAAATTCCAGTAGGAAGGAGAACAGCAAGAAGCTTTTCAACTATTAAAGGATCATCTTTGCAGCGCACCGGTATTAACTCTACCAGATGGATCTGAAGGCTTTGTGGTTTACAGTTATGCTTCAATGTTAGGGTTAGGATGTGTTCTGATGCAGAGACGAAAAGTAATTTCTTATGCGTCAAGACAGTTGAAAGACCATGAAAAGCAGTATCCAACCCATGACATGGAATTAGCTATAGTGGTGTTTGCTCTCAAAATTTGGAGACATTATCTTCTGGGAACAAAGTGTCAGATTTATACTGATCATAAAAGTTTGCAACATTTGTTTAGCTAGAAAGAATTAAATATGCGACAGCGTCGGTGGATTGAACTGGTTAATGACTATGATTGTGAAATCCTCTATCACCCAGGGAAAGCTAACGTGGTGGCTGACGCCTTAAGCAGGAAAGAAAAGAGTGGAACCATTAAAGCTGTGGCAATGAGAATGAATTTGATCCCTGACATTCGTAAGGAAATTCAGAAATATCAACAAGAAGCTATGAAAGAAGAATTTGTTAAGATAGAAAAGTTGGGTAAAATGATTTCAACTTTGGAACAGAATAACGATGGACTAATGTGCTTTCAAGGGCGGATTTAGGTACCATGTTTTGGAGATATCCGGAACGCTATATTAAATGAAAGTCATAAGTCCCGATACTCTATTCATCTAGGTACCAATAAAATGTACAGAGATTTGAAACCTTTTTATTGGTGGCCCGGGTTGAAAATGGACATTGCTAAATATGTGGAACAATGTCTAACATGTCTACAGGTTAAGATTGAACATTAGAAGCCGTATGGATGCCTTCAATCTTTAGAGATACCTGTATGGAAATGGGATCACATTACAATGAATTTCGTCATGAAATTGCCTCGAACTCAAAAGGGGTATGACGCGATTTGGGTAATTGTTGATCGTCTGTCTAAATCTACGCATTTTCTGGCAATAAGAGAGAAGTACTCTTTAGAAAAGCTAGCACAAATTTATATTAAAGAAATAGTGACTAGACACGGTGTTCCATTATCTATTATTTCTGATAAAGATAGTCGGTTTACTTCAAAGTTCTGGGGAGGGTTGCAGAAAGCCTTGGGGTCTGAAATCCAACTAAGCACAACTTATCATCCGCAAACTAATGGACAAAGTGAAAGAACTATCCAGACTCTCGAAGACATGTTGAGAAGTTGTATTATTGACTTCGGGGGATCGTGGGAAGATCACTTGCCATTGATAGAGTTTGCATATAACAATAGTTAGCATTCCAGCATCCAAGCGGCATCGTATGAAGTGTTATATGGACATAAATGCCGAACGTCGTTGTGTTGGAATGAGGTGGGTGAAAGACAACTAACGGGTCTTGAAATAGTCCAAGAAACTTATGAGAAAATCGAACAAATCCGCGAAAGAATCAAAACAGCTCCAAATCGCAAGAAAAGTTATGTTGATAATCGAAGAAAGCCTATTGAATTTGGTGTAGGTGATTTTGTGATGTTAAAAGTTTCGCCATGGAAGGGTGCCGTAAGGTTTGGTGTGGGGCCGTTCAGAATATGTAAGCGAATTGGGCTAGTAGCATATGAGTTAGAGCTACCAGAAGAACTGAGTCTGATTCAAAACACTTTCCACGTGTTGAATCTAGAGAAATATTTGGATGATCCGAGTCTAGCTATACCGCTGCCAGAAGTTAAATTAGACAGTAAGCTTAACTTTGTGGAAATACCAGAAGCTATAATTGATCAAAAGATCAGGGTATTGAGAAATGAAGACATAAGTCTAGTTAAGGTTCAGTGGAAGTTTCACAAAGGACCAGAAGCGACATGGGAATTGGAATCGAAGATGAGATCAGAATATCCTTGGCTTTTTTATTAAAGGAATTCAGGGACGGAGTTCTTTTGAGGGGTGGATGATGTGATAACCAGATCTTGGTTGTCACCTAATGTAATAAATACGTGATTATTTGTTATATTTAATTATGCTAGCATACGAAATTCTATGCATAACTAAGTGTGCATTAAATACGTGGATATAAGTGCATGCATAATGAGGTACATGTATAGGTATATTTTTTTCTATGAATCTATATACAAGAGTTGTATATATATATGTGCATGGTGTGTGAGTATGAATACATGTCATGTGTATGCATGATTGTGTATACGTGGGAAGGGGGCTGTTTAGCCGACCTTCCTGTTTTAAAAATATATATAAAGGGAGTGAAGTCTCCTTATTTTCTCTTCTTGCTATTTTGAGAAGATTTGAGCGATATAAAAGTGATAGAGAGGTTGATCGGATTATTTTTGGAAACAAGGTGTGGATTCAAGTTGATTTCTAAAAAGTATTTCAAGGTGAGTGGTTTGCATGTTTTTAGTTCCTTTGAATTGTATAAAATTGTTGTATAAACTTATCACCCGGATTAAAATTTAACCAAAGCAAGTATTATCCGGATTGTGAATAAACCGGTCAATTGGTGAGCGATTTACGTGTATAAGTCGGTCGAGTTATGAGAGGATTAGAGCTAAACCGCCCAAGGCGTGAACGGTGTAACCTTAAACCGGAAGAAGATTGAGCGGACTAAATCTAAACCGGATATGCCTTGATCGGTTTAAGGGTAAATCGGCTAATTGAGTTAACCGGTTTAGGAGTTAAGCGATTTATGACCTTTGACTTTATGTTTTAAACAGAGAAGTATGAATACGACTATGTGATGACCGGATTATTTTAAGTCGGTCGATGGGGGCGATGTGTTGTCCGGATTTGTTATCCGGAAAAAAGTGTTAAAATTCCCTTAAGTGTTAAATCGGACGAGCCGTGGACGATATATTGTCCGGATTTAGTAAATCGGCCAAGACTTGACCGGTGATGAAGTCCGGCCAAGTCTATTTTGACCGGATTTGCATTTTGACTTCTTTTTATATATAAATGGGAATTTTTATAAAGATGATTTTGAACTGATAATTCCATTGACTGCGATCTAAATAGAATTGGTTTGTGAAATGTTTTGATAAGGAAACAAGTGTGGCATATCAAAGAGAGCTGTACCATGGGATAAGGGTGGCATATCAAGGAGAGGTGTACATTTGGATATAAGGGTGGCAATTGTATGTGTGTGTTATATAATATAACTTTCACTATTATATCCCTTAAGATTACTATGGTCTGGAAATTTTATTTCTTTGTGATTTAAAGATTTAGGATTAGGGTTCTTATTGGAAAGCATAGTCTGAATGTTATAGAGAAGGGGATAACAGGTTTGGCCTGAAACGTTGTATAAACTTTGTTTGAATAGAAAAGGGTTTAAAAGTGGCACTATGTTAATTTAGTTAATATAAACCTGTTTAGAGTTGATGTATTATTTACAAACAGAAATTATTAGTTGGGAATGTGAAAGGTATTAATATTTTGTTCTTACTTGTTCCTATATTTGTTATAAATATGAAAAGTTGTTTTATATAAAAGTTTTGGTGATTCTCACCCTGCAATGACTTTAATAGGGTAACTTGCTAGACCTTTCGGTCTAACCCTCGCTTTGTGATTTTAAATATGTATTGCAGGAAGTGCTGACGGTAAGGGGAAGGGAAAAATGTAATATTTTCCCTATATGATTATATGCGTGAAGATTTATTGTCAGCTCGTATAGTTTTGATAGATGTAATTGGATTAGTGCAAGATTTGTATTTTGAAAATTTGGTGTATTTTATACTGGTAATTTCTTGTACTAAGGGACCTATGTGGTGTATAAATATTTATTTCTATGTATGAAGTACATGTTACATGCAATGTGTGGTATGGGGTGTTACAGTACGTGCCGCTTCCACTAGAGTTATGTTTTTGCGTTCAACGACACCATTTTGTGGCGGTGTCCGAGCTGCTGAGAAGGTATGTGAGATACCATGAGATTCTAAAAATGAGTCGAGAGTCTTGTTCTTTAATTCAGTCTAGTTATCTGTTTGATTTTCTGAACTGACAACAGTAGATTGACTTGAACATTCTTCAAAAGAGAAATAATGGTCTCAACTGCTTCGTCTTTTATCCTCAGCAAATGAACCCATGTATATCTGGAATAGTCATCAACAACGACTAGCACATACTTTTTCCCATTGATACTTTGTACTCTCATAGGACCTTAGAGATCCATATGAAGTAAATGAAGAGGACGTCCGGTGTTGAACTCTGTTTTAGACTTGTATGAAGCTTTCTTCAGTTTACTCAATTCACATGCGCTGCAAACATGATCTTTATGAAACTTTAGCTCTGGAATTCCTTTTACCAAGTTGTCACAAACCAACTTGTTCAAATTCTTGAAATTAAGATGTTATAGACGCCGATTCCACAACAAGTTTTGCTGCAACGAGGCCTTGGATATCAAGTAGACTTCAGTATCCACTTGTGTATTGGATAGGTCAATTGTGTAGAGGTTTGATCTTCTTACTCCAGCTAGTAGCTCCTTACCATTAGTAGTATGGATATTGCACTGGTTAGCTTTGAAACAAACTTCTATATTTTTATTGCAAAATTGACCTATACTAAAAAGATTATATCCAAGTCCTTCGACATAGACACTTTCTTAATCATTAAATTCTCAGAAATTACGTCACCGTATCCAAGGATAGGTGCGTATTGATTGTTCCCAAATCTTACCGTTCCTCCAAAAGATTCAAAAAAATTAGCTAACAGCTCTTTTCTACCAGTCATATGCTTAGAACATCCGGAGTCTAAGAACCACACATGTCGGTTTACCTACACAGTGAATCAAATGGGTTTAGGTGCCCATTTTAGAACGGATCCTTTTAGATTAGTCCTTGTTGGTGGTATACTGTAAGTACCAAACCAACATTCTTTAAAAATATTTTTCTTTATCAAAGCAGATAAGGCAGAATGCATAATATGATGAGGTTTAAATGAAGCAAAAGACATAAACATTTCATCCCATCGACAAGGAGAACAATTTAATTTTCTTTTCTTAATATCAAACAATTCATTGACTGGATATCTTTTTATTATTTTATTCAATGTAGAATTATTCAACATAGAATCAGCAAAACATTTCTTCTTTTGTAGATTTGATGATATATCTGAGCCATTCACTTTCCAGACCTTCTTAAACTTCAATGGATTATTTGAAACATTAGAAATAAAATCATTAGCTTTAGATGAACGATTAATCTTTTGTTTCATAATTCTTCTGTTATTTTTTGTTTTGTTCTTTTTATAATACCAATTCTCATAAACAAGTTTTTCATTAAAACTCTTTTTGAAATTTGAGAGCCTCTATCAGAATCCTCAATCATTTTATTTTTATTAATAAAATCCTCGTGACTGGGCAGTTCTATTGATAAATCAAACTGACAAATCTTTTCATCCAAATAGGTATCCGAATTCAAGATATCAGAAAAGTTTATTTCTTCATTTGAAAACTTTAAATCTTCTGACTTAGAAGCGTCACTCGAAGGTATTGAACATGAAAAATATTCAGACTCAACTTGTTCCAATTTGAGTTTAGAATTTTCTAAATTTTCGATTTCATTTAGAAATTATTGTTTTTGTTTTTTAAAGAAAGTCTTCTTTCATTTAAAATCTGAAGATTTTGTAAATTTGATTTGAAACTCGTTCCTGGACTTCTTGGAAGGGATGGACGGAAACCTCCTGCGATCTGTAATGGAGGGTCCTTACGTTCCACAGATTCTTGTCCCAAGAGTCCCACGAACAAATACCACAGCGGAAATTCCTGCTTATTATATGCCCAAGGATGAAAAGAACTGGGATGAAGACAATATTGAGCGTGTGGAAATTGAGAAGAAGGCCAAGCGACTAATCATCATGGCCATTCCCAATGAAATTTTTCAATCCCTTGATGCATGTTCCATAGCAAAGGAATTGTGGGATGAACTTGCGAGCCAATTGGAAGGAGGATCTAAAACAAAGAAGAATCGTAGAGCACAATGTCTCAACGAATACACCAACTTTAAAGCTCTTCCTGATGAACCAATACAGAAGACTTACGATCATTTCAACACATTGATTAATCAATGTCGTCGAAATGATATCTCCAGAACAAAGGAAGAAAACAATGTTTTGTTCCTAAAAAGTCTTGGCGATGAATGGACTCAGCTGTCAATGTTCTTCAAGCTAATCAGGACCTAGACGGCTGGTCACTTCATGATGTATATGGAACGCTTGCACCACAAGAGAACGACATAATGAAGAAGAAAGTATCCATCGGTGGACCTCTGGCTCTTGCTGCTGATGAAAAGGAAGTATCAAGGACCTCCACCAGAGATCACAAGAAGAAAGGAAAGAAAGCAATGGTGGTAGAATCGGAATCTGAAGATGAGTCATCTGAATCAGATGACGATATCAAAGCCTTTGCTAAGTCTCTGGCCTTCATTACATGACAGTTCCAAAAGAAGTTCATCAAGAGACCCTATGAACGAAGAGACTTCAAGAAGGAGAAGTACCAGTCATACCATGAGAAGAAACCATCGGAATTCTATCAGAGGGAAGACAGAAGAGAAGAAAGAGAAGAGAGAGAGAGGACAGAAGGGAGGACAAGAAAGAAGATAGAAACGGAAGGAAAAATGACCTTCGTTGCTTCAGATGCGGGAAAATTGGTCATTTTTCAAAAGAATGCAGAGGACAATTGGTAAAGGATGTCGATTATTACAAGAATAAGTACAAGTACAATCCAAGAGAGCGAAGCCGGATCGCTGAGAAAGAAAATTGGGTATCCGACTCTTCATCCGATGAAGAAGATAAAGCACTCATCTGTCTGATGGCCACATCTACTACAAAATCCACCTCCGACTCTGATGAACATGTATGTGAGTCTACTTCCAATGAAACCAACTCTGCTCCATCTGAGCTAGAGTTAAGGGTGATAAAACTTTTAGAGGATTTCTTTAAATTGAAAGAGAAATTAAATTTTGAAAAATCTGAAAGACTAAAAGCGGAAAAAGAAGCAAGTTTCTACAAAAGAGAGATTGATCTTCTAAYCGAAGAAAAAGCCGAACTTGCTAAGGAAAAGACTCGCATCACCACACTTAAGAAATCAGAGGAAGAAAAACTTTTGGACCTAAACAAACGAATATCTAAGAACTTAGAAAAGAAAACTAAGGCCTTCAAAGAATCTGAGGCAGAGCGACTTAACTCAGTTGCTCTTAAAGATTTCTTTCAAAAGGAAAGGGATATCCTTCACAAGAAGCTTCAAACCAATGAACTTCTGATGAAGAAGTACAAAGATGCCCAAGATGTTTATGAAAAGTTAAACAGTCAAACGGACACTAAAGGGATTGGATTTAATGAATTGGATTCCTTCATTGAAACAAATAAATCCACCCTTGAATCCACTTTCAAACTTGGATGCGTTCAAAAACCCCACTTTACTCCGAAACCTAAAGCAAATTTTAAAAGAGCTAAAGTCGATGGAAAAACTGTCGTTTTGAGATAGGACTTTGAAAACGTGGTGTACGAGAATAGTACATGTAAGAATTCTGATGAGTGGAACGACACACCTCCAAATTAGATCCTCTGATTGTCAACCCCACTTCATCAGCAAGTACTGTCGATGAGGATCTGAGTAAGAAACCATCAGCTAATGAATCGATGATCCACCCAAGTAACATTGGGAATTCGTCCAAGTTAGAAACAATGGAATCTCAAACAGATCACCCTGAAGCATCGACCTCTGGACCCACACCTTCCTTAGACATTCATGATATTTTTGACTTTGAGAAATCAGCAAGAGACTTTCTTGATTCGGAATTTGAAGAGGAAATAGTATGTGAATCACCATAAATCATTAAGGACAAAAAGCCTAAAAACTTCAAATCCTCAATGAAAACTGATGCTCCACCATCGATGAAATCTTCGAACAAAGGAAAGAGAAAACTGAGAAATAGCAAATCTGCCAAAGATAACTCACAAGGCCCTAGTACATCCTTCATGTTCATTAAGTTTACTCGTGAACAAAAACAGAAGTGGCCTACCTCTGAGAAAACTAACCACCAGTTTTTCTCTACTTCAGCTAAAGAAAAGCAGCACTTCCTTAGGAGGAAAGAAGTAAAGACCAAGACCACAAATAAAAAATCCACACTAGATATGAAGTTTTTAAAAACAACCGATGCTAGGACATGATCTTCATTCCCTGCATTTACTTCTTTGTTTTCATCGAATAAAAAGAAAGTTAGACATACATGTCCAAAGCATCATAACTGTCAATGTTTAACTCTTTTACAAAACCTGAGGAATCACATGTTGACACATCACTGCATATTCTCCAAATACGTCTATCGCTATAAAATTAACATCAATAAAAACGTGAAAAAGCCCAAGTCTAAGGTCAAGGGAAATGCAAATCAACCAAAGCCTGAAAAGGCTATGGAAAATGACAAGAGAGATTAGTTTTTACGCATTCTATTTTATAAAGTGAATCTTTAATGCTCAAGTATATGCTTTGAATATACACATTATTTGTTCTTGAGTATTCTTCATTTTATTCATCCACACTACTTATTTAGGTTATTCATAATCTATTTATTAGTGTTATTGAGAGACCTGGGATCAACAATTGGTATTAGAGCCAACTGATTGTATCTCAATCAAAACGATCACTAAAATCTATCATTTCATCATCTATCCATAAAACTCATTCTTCTCTCTCTTCATATCTCCAATGGCCAACTAGAATTCTGCGTATAGTGTTGGCTACCTACCAAGCCTCCAACTCTTCAACGAGAAGAGTACCCACAATGGAGAATAAGGATGGTAAACTTCTTGGAAGGGATGGAGAGAAACCTCTTGCGATCAAGACCAGCATGTGCAACCATGGTACATGGATTCAGGTTGCTCCAGGCACATGACTGGTGATAAAAGTCAGTTGTCCTTCTTCAACAAAAAATCTGGAGGCTCTGTGACTTTTGGAGACAACAGCAAGGGTACAATCAAGGGATATGGCACTCTCATCAAAGGAAATATCTCCATTAGCAAAGTGGCTTATGTTGAAGGTTTGAAGCACAACTTACTAAGCATAAGCCAATTATGCGACAAGGGTCTTGAAGTCAGATTCTGCAAGGGTTTTTGCATCATAGAAACAAGGCTCGGTCAAACAATCATCAAGGCAAAGAGAGAAGGAAATCTCTATCTTCTAGATTTTGAATCCTCTATGGGACAAGACAATCTATGTCTTGTGTCTCATAAGAGTGATGAAAATTGGCTATGGCATCAAAAGTTCTCGCATCTCAACTCTGATGCACTACGAAAACTAGCTACACAGAAGCTGGTCAAGGGAATTCCGGATCTTAAATTTGAAAAATATCATCTATGCTCAGCCTGTGAGATGGGAAAGCTAAGATGGGCCTCACATAAAACCAAGTCAGAAACCTCTTGCACCAATCCCTTGGACATGGTACATATAGATCTTTGTGGGCCAATATCAACTCAAAGTCTCTCTGAAAAGAAGTATATGTTAGTATTCGTTGATGAATACTCCAGATACACCTGGGTTGAACTTGTAAAGAAGAAATCATATGTTCCTGACCTACTCATTAGAGTGATGAAAAGGCTCCAAATCCTTCTACAACAAAAACTAATAAAGGTTAGAAGCGACAATGGAACTAAATTCAAAAATGCTAGAATCGATGAATACCTCATCAGTGAAGGCATTACACAAAACTTCTCAGCAGCTAGAACTCCACAACAGAATGGAGTGGTGGAACGAAGGAACAGAACCCTTGTGGAAGCAGCAAGGACCATGCTTGCTTCATCAGAGTTACCCATCCCATTCTGGGCTGAAGCTATTTCCATTGGTTGCTTCATCCAGAACCGATCTATCATCAACAAGAGGCACCAGAAGACACCCTATGAGCTCATCAACCAAAGAAGACCAAATGTCAAATATTTTCATGTCTTTGGGTGCAAATGCTTTGTACTCAACGATAGGGAATATCTTGGCAAGTTCGACAAGAACGATGATGAAGGGATCTTTCTGGGCTATTCTCAAACTGCCATGGCCTACAGATTCTACATCAAAAGGACAAGAATTGTCATCGAAAGCGTCAATGTGTTTTTTGATGATTCCATACCTATGACTTCTGAACACAACAGTTCAGCACTCGGACTACAACAGAGAGCCTCTGATTCATCAATTGGCAAACCCAATGAATCAGCATTAGATCATTTATTTGAAGATATCTTCGAAGAAGAAGTCATCTCTGGACATGCACCAATTACTAAACTTTCTTCCAGAGCCAATGAAGAACAAGAAAACTCCAATGCTGAAGGTACAATTCTCACTGAAACTCATGTTACTTCACCTTCTACTTCTTCTGTGTCTTCAGACCATGAAGCAGAACCAGAACACCACTCTAGAGATGATCTCTTCGAGGGGGAGCAAGCAGTCCCATCAGTCAATGAAGAAATGCATCATGTTGCTCTAGAACCCCAATCAAGCACCAAATGAACAAAAGATCACCCATACCACCAAATCATTGGTGATCCAACATCTGGTGTCAAGACGAGATCTGCCATTGCTAAGGAATGCCTCTTCGCCAACTTTCTGAGCATGATAGAACCAAAGAAAATTTCAGAAGCCCTACAAGACCCAAACTGGATAGACTCGATGCAATAATAATTACTCCAGTTTGAAAGAAACAAAGTATGGTCCCTTATGCCTCTACCCAAAGGGAAGACGTCCATAGGAACCAAATGGGTCTTTCGGAACAAGAAGGACGAAGATGGCATAGTCATAAGGAAGAAAGTCAGGCTTGTTGTCAAGGGCTACTGCTAGAAAGAAGGGATTGACTATGATCGGACATTTACTCCCGTTGCAAGACTTGAGGCCATCCGGATATTCCTAGCCTATGCAGCTCACAAAGGCTTCAAGGTTTATCAGATGGATGTCAAGTCCGCCTTCCTAAACGGCAAACTTCAAGAAAAAGTATACGTTCAGCAGCCCCCTGGGTTTGAAGATCCAAACCATCCAGATTATGTCTACTTTCTAGACAAAGCTCTCTATGGGCTGAAGCAAGCACCCAAGGCCTGGCATGAAACACTATTCACCTTTCTCATCAACAATGGATTCGAAAAAGGTACAATCAATACAACCCTCTTTCTCAAAAAACACAAAGGTGACATATTACTTGTTCAAATATATGTGGACGACATCATATTTGGTTCTACAAATGCAAAACATTGCGAAAAATTCTCAGGGTTGATGAAAAGCAAATTTGAGATGAGTATGATGGGAGAACTAAGTTTCTTCCTTGGTCTTCAAATAAAACAAACTTCGGAAGGTTTTGTCGTCAATCAGTCCAAGTATGTGACTAACCTTCTGAAGAAATACTCTTTCTCAAATTCATCATCGATGAGACCAGCTATGGCTATAGGAGCTAAGTTATTTGCTGATCCATCAGGCAAACCTGTGGATGTAACAAACTACAGAGGCAAGATTGGATCACTCATGTATCTAACTACTAGCAGACCAGAAATTATGTTTGCTACATGTCTTTGTGCAAGATATCAATCAAATCCTAAAAATCTCATCTCTCTACAGTCAAGAAGATCTTTAGATACCTCAAGGGAACTCCTTCATTGGGTCTCTAGTATCCAAATAACTCTGGCTTTGATCTAATAGCCTACACAGATGCAGATCATGCAGGTTGCAAGCGTGATAGAAAGAGCACATCTGAAAGCTGTCAACTCTTGGGGGACAAGCTGGTAAGTTGGACATCCAGAAAACAAAATTGTGTCTCAACCTCTGCAACTGAAGCAGAATATGTTGCTGCTGCTAGTTGTTGTTCACAAGTTCTCTGGATGAAGACTCAGCTTAAGGACTATAGATTTCAATATGACAAAATTCCTATCCTCTGTGACTCCAAGAGTGCAATAGCAATCTCTGCGAACCCAGTACAACATTCCAAGACCAAGCACATCGATGTAAGGTACCATTTTCTGAAAGACAATGTTGAAAAAGGTAATATAGAAATGTACTTTGTTCCCACTAAGATTCAACTTGCTGACATTTTCACAAAAGCTCTTGATGAGAMAAGATTTTTATTCCTAGTCAGCAAGATGGGTATGCTGAATCTCACCACTTAAAGGCAATAAAAGTCTTTAAATCAGAGATTCTCAATATCTCATGGTTACGCCTACAAGTGGTACATAGCAATAAGCCATAATCAATAAGTACTCCAAACCAGCGTCTCTGGTTCTAAAGACCACAGCCTCTCACCATGAAGAAACCTTTTAATATGGCTCAAAGTTTTTCATCGCCTTTGGAGCCAGAGACCTCTGGTCCAAAGCAAATACTTAGCTTTTATTCACCAAGTATTACCTTTGCAACCAGAGCCTCTGGATTCTCATCCTTTGAGACCAAAGGCCATTTGGACTCCATGGTTCTCCCCCTGGATTCTCGTACCTTGTGAACTTTTTCATTAAGTACCATTTTTTTTCTCAACCAGAGCCTCTAGTTCTAAAGACCAGAGCCTCTGGATTCTAAGCCTTTGAAACTAGAGCCCTCTGGTCTCAAAGGCCCATCCAATATATTCTCTCACATGCACTTAACCATATTTTCATACTTCTTTTAATCGCCTTTGCAACCAGAGCCTCTGGATTCATTGTCTTTGGAACCAGAGCCCTCTGGTCTCAAAGGCCCATTCATATTAATATCCATTTACATACTTATACATATTTTATACAACTTTTCATCTTCATTCACAACTAAAGCCTCTGGTTGTATAGACCAGAGCCTCTGGTCACCACAATCAACATTGTTATTGTTTCTAGGGGGAGTTTCTAAAACTCAAATCTTATCCACATGCATCATTTGAGGGGGAGCTATTCATTTATCATGAATCTCCATTACATATATATGCATTTTCCATATCAGAGCCTCTATACACTTAAATGCTAAATAAATAATGGATACACCATGTGTATTTAACCAGTGCCCCTCTGGTTCTACATAATGGATTGCCCATGCTTATCTAGAGCCTTTGGTTTGTCATCCAAGGATTATTTATCATACAATCCAACATTTTATCGATGAATTCATTCATATATGTTCAACTAGAGCACCTCTGGTTCCCCATCAAAAAGGACATGTTTAACCAGAGCTCCTCTGGTTAGGTGACAAGATTTCTTTTCAAAAAACCATCTTTAATTGCAAAAATTTTAAGATTATACAAAATTGCAGCTTTTGTGACTAAAAACTATACAACATGGGCTTTTAGAAGACCAAAACTTCGTAATTCGTATTTATCTTACAATTAGATGGAATTGAAATTTTTTTTGGCTATACTCTCAAATATGATATTATTTGAGATAAGAATATAATAAACCCACATACATCATACGTCATCCTCCCACGCGTCTGACACCATATACAGCCTGTTCCCCATGAACCTTTCAAATTACCCTTCCCAATCCCCGCCTTGATACGTATCCTCCAACATTAATGGCACATACAATCAAGACGGCTCACGATCCCCAATCAAATCACCTTTTCCAAATGCCTTCACCTTCCATGATTATTTAAATGTAATAATTAGAAAAACCGTTTCTTGTTCCCCTCCCGCCACCTATAAATACTCTTCTTCTTCCTCCATCCTTCCCTTACGCTTCCTAAAACCTGCAACTAAACTTTGATGCACAAACCTACCTGTAACTTCATCTACAATGGCTTCCTCCTCATCACACGAGTCCAACGACAACGATAGCCGTGTTCAATCCACTGGCGCCGACAGCCGAGCAATAGTGTTTCTACCAATGAAGTCCAACAATCATGCAATCGAACTTCGAACCACCTTGTTCGATGACAGGTTTGCTGTGATAATCGAGTTCTTTCGTAACTGCATCTTTCTACCTGCCTTGACTCTAACCGACAATGGCATACCTCTAAAGTACGTCCAACAATACTTGCAAACTTGTGAGTACATCCCTGCAAACCGTGGAATAATGGGGGATATCGACCCCCCAAATGACATGATCTGCTCGGTCAAGATCTCTCGAGCAAAAGTCTCTAGGGTTCTGTGCATTCCCACCCGCCAAGAGCTCGACATTCACCAATATACCGACCAACCCACGACCTCAGACATCATCCGATTCATCAAAATGCTAGGTTACAATCGTGACCTACGCAACGCCTTCGATTTTAAGAGGCAGTTTTTGCCGCCAATATGGAATATGTTCTTTTCCATATTGAAAAGGGCCCTCACATGCAAGCTAGGGTCGATAGATCAAGGCAACATAAACATAATGATGATTATGTACGACCTCTTCTTCAACATCCCACTTGACTATGCTTTCATCATATACAACGAGATCCACACAGCGGTAGTCAAAAAGTGCAAGCTCAAGGCCACCGGCAATCCCTTGACCTTAGTTTTGTTTCCTCGTTTCCTATCTCTCTACATAGGGGACGCGATTGTGACAGCCATCAAATTCAAACTCCCAAGTTAGCTCTTATTAAGTTTGTGTTAGTGTTACTGAAGATAATTTTTAAGATTAGGAATTAGTTAGGTTAGTTTGGTCAAAAAATTTCTAGAGATTCCGGCAGTTGCTTAGAAAGTCCGGTTCCGACCCGAAATTATCTGAAAAGTCCCATACAGTACCAAATGCTCTAATTTATACCCAATTTATATAAAACACTAAGTTCTAGTGTTTTAAATATAAAACCTTACTATTTAAATAAAKTTAGTCATCATGGGCTTTTAATTTGAAAAAAATGTCAAAATTGAGAAAAATGACATTTTATCAATTTGTGGGCAAAAATTTTCTTTATAAAAAAAATAATACAATTTTGGCCTTGCCCCCCCCCCATGGCCGGCCACCTCTTCCCCTCCCTCCATTTACCCACAAATAAATACCATTATTCTTTATTTCTTCACATTTTCAAGATTTGTAACTCTCTCTCCCTAAAACTCAAGAGGCATCTTCATCCTCTACCTTCTTCAGCTGATTTATTCATAGTTTCTTCATCAAAATAGCAAGATATTTGAAGATACAACATCCCTCACATCAACAATCAAGGTAATATCTTCATCTCCCTCTCTCTCCCTAAAACTCAAGAGTCATCTTCACTTTTTATGCATTCTTTATCTACTATCTTCTAAGTTCCGAAAATTTTGAGTTTTAAGGAGAGGTTATACACCAAAAACATGTAAAAATGTTTATATGATGGTGGTAATCTTTGACCCAAACACTAGAACTCAAAAAGATAGGAAGAAATCATGATTTTATGTGGTTTATTTCTTAAAAATCTTATATTCTGGTGCTGACAGATTATGTGCTTATGAACAAATCGTCCATATCTTGCAATTGACATGTTCAAATGTTATGAGGTTTCTTCTAAAATTTTATTTATTGAGTTGGGGTTGCAATGCAATTGGTCTCACTCAAAAACATTGAGTTTTGACCCCCCAAATACTCAAAACATTATATATGTGCATCTGAGAGTTTTTCAGTAGGTAATCCCTACTTTGAACAGCCGTAACTCTCAATATAATCATTCAAAATTGTTGATTTTTCTTCTAGATGTTAGTTTAATGAGTTACCTTTCAAATTCCACTGATTTCATTCAATATTGTGGTGATTTGGGGTTTTAGTTACTCAAAATAAGATGAACATGCAATCTGTCCGATTCTGACAGATTTGTATATGTGTGTTCCATCGACCATATCTCTTTCAAAACTCGATGAAAAAGGACGATTCTTATTTTGAGAGTTAAATTTATGGGTTATCTCCTACATTCAAGTGAAATCACATGAAATTATGGAGTTTTGATCTCCAAGCACCTAAAACACTATAGGTGTGCAAATTGTGAAACCACGAGTAGGTAACTCTTACTTTGAATGCCAATATGTTTCTAATTACTTGTTCTTAATGTATGATTATTCTTCTAAAATGTTCTCTTATGAATTAGGATTCATTTGAATCCAATTTCACTCAAAAATATGATGTTTTGGGGCATGAACCAATTTATTTAAGTTAAGTGTGCAATCTGTCAACTAATGACAGATGTGTGCATGTGACTTTAAGGTGTCATATCTTCCTCTCAACTCATCCAAAATGAGTGATTCTTAGTTTAAATGTTTCGTATAAGTGTTAGGTTTTCAATCCAACTTGAATTTCTGCAGAACACYTAGTAGAACTCTTTTAATGAGTGTTTTAATAACATGGTGTAATCTGCCATTTCAGTTGTGATAAGTTGTATTGCATAAATTATTTGAATCATCATGTCATGCCCAAAATACATGAAATTTTGTCACGATAACTATAACTTTGTGCTATAACCCATATAAAAAGGTGGGAAATTATCTCATTTTTGAAGTCACTTTATTTTGATCATCTTTTAGTATCATAAGTTTCTGTCCAGGATCAAGATTTTGGGATTGGTTGATTATGTAAAATTTGATCTTTTATTGGATTATAGCATGTTAGCATCAAATTGATCCTAATAATTATCTCAAAAAGTTTTATTAAGCAATTGGGGCTAAGAATGGAACATCTGAAGATGCTGTTGTGACAAAACGTCTAAGTCTGGAAGAAGACCAGTCGCTGTGCTAAATCGACCAAGTATGGACGACCAGAGCCTCTGAAAAAAGAACCAGAGCCTCTTGAAGAAAAAGTAGAGCCTCTGTGAAGACACAAGAAACAGAGCCTCTGTAGGAGACACCAGAGCCTCTGTAAGCAAGACCAGAGCCTCTGGTTTATTGACCAGAGCCTCTGGAGGACCAGAGTCTCTCTGGTCTGTCTATCCTCTGATCTATCCTCTGGTCCTTCAAGACGACTATCTTCATTCTTCCTATCCTGGATAAAGCTAATCCTATTTTGGATAAGGCTAATCTTATTCAGATTATCATGGATTTCTGCCTATATAAGTAGTGTTTCAGGTAGAGAAAAATGCAAGAGAACAAATAGAAAATTCATTATAAACATATAGATTCAGATACATCTCATGAGAGTCGATGAGGGTTCTTGAAAGTTTGTAATTTCCTATTAAATAAAGAAAGCGCCGTCGATTTCTATTTCTTCTTCTTCTTCTTCTACAAACTTCTCTTGAATTCCTTTATTAAATTGTTCTATTATCGGATCTGGGTTTCAACAAGTGGTATCAAAGCCAAATCGATTAATTTCTATCGATACGATCTTTCTGGCAGTAGATTCAATTTTCTTGAAAGATACTCTCATGAACTTCTTCCTGTTCGACTGCARTTTGGTCCCAAAAACTCTAAATTCATCATATGTTTAAACGTTTAATCAAATTCCTTTTAAGGGATTTGTTCTTGGATGAATTCGAACCTATTTTTGATCTTGAATCTTTTGGTTTATACAGTTTCTTGGAGTCAGTCGACTTATTGAACTTTGATTTTGTCAAACCTACGCGTAGGCGTTTTAGCAAGAGTTCATGGTACTCAGCCTAAGGAAATTGGTGTTTTATTTGCCAAACATATATTTATCGCCAATATCTTGAGTAATTTTTTCATCTTCTCTCTTTGTGGATTTGAATCTATAATAGCTTAAATTTTTTCTTTGCCTGTAATCACTAATCCTACATGTTTATGGCAATTTTCTTCATGTTTTTCCCTTAAAAGCAATTCTGTCAATTTTCTTTGAATTGACCTGCTGTTCCTTGAAGTCATAAAGCT
>NW_020201723.1:25231-26721 GCF_001531365.2 Cynara cardunculus var. scolymus
AGTTCGTGGGGCGTTGAAAGTTGTTTAGGTTTAGTAGTGGCTCAACAAATTTATATCATGTGTATGACGTTTTTTTTTAAGATATTGCTCATAAATTTATAACTGAGATTGTTGCATTTGAAATCATTTTGTGCATATAAAAACTGTGAACTCACCAACTCTTGTAGTTGACACTTGTTTTGACGTGCTTTTTCAGGGTAAGAAGGACTCATGGTGACACTTAATAGAAGCCGTGTCACAATCATCGCATTCAAAATTTCTTTTGTGTTTATTTTGTAAACTTGTATTTGGGATTGTAAACTTTGGTTATGATGTATTTATGTTTTAAATTGTATGGTTGTGTTGTTTATACACTATTGCTATGAGACTCTACCTGCCATACCTCGCGTTTCCGCTTTAGCGGGATATGACAGATTTGGTATCAGAGCGATAGGTTATAGAGAACACCGGTTTTCTAAGATAACCATACACTATAACCCAAAATTTTACGAATTAGTTTTCTTAGTTAGAGTCTAAAAAATTTAAAACGGACATATTACTAATATAACTAGAACGGGTAACTTCTTAGCATACTCTAACTAGACATAGCCTGATCACCTGTGTCTAATTAAGTATGTATAAGGAGAGAAGCGGATTGGTTATGTCAAGTGTTTGTCTAAAAGTTAAGGACTTCTTAATCAATAAGAAAAGCACGGTTCGCATGTGTGAGTTTGCATAAATATTTGCATTCTTTTTATTATGATTCGTTTAATGATTTTAATTTTTTTTAAAATATCGCAGCATTATGTCTTCATACCGAGGGTATTCCACCAATGGGTATGGCAATGACTCGGGTTCGGATAGGGGAGATCATTTCGTCTCCAAGGATACGGATCCGTCCGAGCACAACTATCATAGTGACGACACCGCAGAGTCACCTGCACGATCTGTTACCCCCATCCCCGARCCACCTCCATGGTCAGTGTACGGGACGAGGGTTCGGGTCACCACTCGGAAGAGCATACCAATCCCAATTCGGAGGACCTTTAGCATCCCACATAGGGATGAGGCTGGGCCCTCCCGAACTAGGGATCGGAGTGTGACACCACCGCCACCAGAGGATCGAAATCCAGTCACTCGACCTACCGGCATGACTCCCACCGAGAGTTATATATTCTCGGGTATGACGCACAAGTTCTAATTCATCGGATGAAGCTCGAGTCGCACGAGCATCTCATTGAAGGTCTCACAAATATGACGACCACTCACCATGAGACTATGAACAAGACCATAGAACTTCTTGTTTACACTATAGTATCCGTTCGGCGATTGTATTCGTATGTGTTTTTTTTATGATGATGATGATGGTCATTCTTGGATGGATGATTCTATGGGTTAGGCATTAGGAGGGGTTCCCTTGGATAGAATTTTGGTTAGCAACTTTGAACTTATATTTTGGGGCATGTTGCCCGTTAACTTGGACAATGTAGTCCTTTTCTTTTGGTTTGAAT
>NW_020201723.1:27821-29414 GCF_001531365.2 Cynara cardunculus var. scolymus
GGGGAGATGTATCACATGTCTTAAGTGCAAGAGGACAGGACATGTTGCAAAGGATTGCAGAGTCGGAGAAGGACGGGTTTGCTTTGAGTGTGGAAGCCCAAACCACTTCTGAAACGCTTGTCCTAGAAGAAATCAAGGGCCCTACATAAATCAAGCACGACCAACCAATCAAGGGAACCAAGGGCGTCAGGCACAAGGTCGGGTGTTCGAAATTGGGGCAGAAGAAGCAAGGCGAAATCCTGATGTGGTCACAAGTACGTTTCTCCTAAACAATCATCTTGCATTCGTACTTTTTGATTCTGGAGCAGATAGGAGTTATGTGTCGCTAGATTTTAGGCCAAAGATAAACATAAGACCCCAAAAGTTGACCGAAGTACATATAATAGAATATGCTAGCGGACAGAAAGTTAAGGTCAGAGATGTGATCAAGAACTGCACTCTAAACTTTGTAGAAACGAATTATAGTATTGACCTAATCCCAATCAAAATACGAAGTTTTGATTTAGTCGTGGGTATGGATTGGTTGTCTGAAAACCGAGCCAAAATTTATTATGCTAAAAAGAAGATTCGTATACCACTATCAGAAGGAAGAATACTCGAAGTACAAGGAGAGAAACCAAGGAGGGATCTTAAAATAGTGACATGTATGAAAATGCAAAATTACATGAGGAAAAATTGCGTTGCATTCTTGGTACATGTTGTGGTTAGGGAGATCAAAGAGAAGCATATTCAGGATCTCCTGATAGTGCGAGATTTTCCTGAGGTATTTCCAGATGAATTACCTGGATTACCCCGGCACAGACAAGTAGAGTTTCATATTGATTTAGTTCCTGGAGCTGCATCCGTGGCAAAGTCGCCTTACCGATTAGCACCATTGGAGATGCAGGAATTAACAGAACAACTACAGGAGCTGCTCGATAAAGGATCCATCAGACCTAGCTCTTCACCTTGGGGAGCTCCAGCTCTATTCGTCAAAAAGAAGGATGATCTTTCCGGATGTGCGTTGATTACAGAGAACTCAACAAGCTGACCATCAAAAACCGTTACCCCCTCCCTCGAATCGACGACTTGTTTGATCAACTATAAGGTGCTACATATTTCTCAAAGATCGATCTTCGTTCATGATATCACCAGATGAGAGTTCGCAAAGAAGACATTGCTAAGACGGCGTTTAGGACTCGATACAGTCATTACGAGTTTCTAGTCATGCCTTTTGGATTAACAAACGCTCCAACAGCCTTCATGGATTTGATGAACAGAGTTTGTCGACCGTACCTAGACAAGTTCATGATTGTGTTTATAGACGATATATTGATTTACTCACGAGATAAGAAGGAGCATGAACAACATTTAAGGTTGATCCTAGAATTGCTCAAGAAGGAAAAGTTGTACGCTAAACTTTCCAAATGCGAATTTTGGATTTGTGAAGTGCATTTTCTGGGCCATGTAGTCAATGAGAAGGGAATCCATGTTGATCCAGCTAAGATCGAGGCTATCAAGAAGTGGGAAGCCCCAAAGACACCAACGGAGATTCGTCAATTTCTTGGTTTGGCAGGTTATTATAGGCGATTCATTGCAAGCTTCTCCAAGATC
>NW_020201723.1:29829-30988 GCF_001531365.2 Cynara cardunculus var. scolymus
AGGAAAGGCTAACGTTGTAGCAGATGCTCTGAGCAGGAAAGAAAGAGTGAAGCCATCGAGAGCACGAGCTATGGGAATGTTGGTACAGACAAGCTTAAAGGCTCAGATTCTCGAAGCCCAAAAAAGAAGCTCTGAAGGCAGAAAATATGAAGGACGAGACCCTGCATCAAGTAGAGAAAAAGTTTGAAGTACGATCAGATGGGATACGCTACTTTAAAGATAGAGTACGGATTCCAAAGGTCGACCATCTAAGATCGCCAATCATGGATGAAGCACACCAATCGAGGTACTCAATCCATCCAGGAACGGATAAAACGTACAAAGGATTAAAAGAGCACTACCGGTGGCCAGGAATGAAGAAAGATGTGGCCCTATACGTGAGTAAATGTTTGACTTGTGCGAGAGTCAAGGCAGAACACCAGAAACCATCCGGTCTCCAACAGCAACCAGAAATCCCAGAATGGAAGTGGGAGCATATCTCGATGGACTTCGTGACCAAATTATCCAGAACCAAAAAGGGGCATGACTCGATTTGGTTAATTATGGATCGACTCACGAAATCCGCACATTTTCTACCTATTCGAGAAGATTTCAACTTAGAAAGACTCGCACAACAGTATGTCAACGAGATCGTTATGCGTCATGGAGCACCTGCTTCAATCATTTCAGACAGAGATAGCCGTTTTACCTCGCGATTCTAGAAATCACTACAAAAGGCGATGGGTACAAGGATAGATTTAAGTACTTCTTATCATCCTCAAACCGATGGGCAAACGGAAAGGACTATTCAGACATTAGAGGATATGYTGCATGCTTGTGTGATAGAATTCGGAGGTAGCTAGGATGATCACCTACCGCTGGTTGAATTTTCCTACAACAACAGCTATCATACGAGTATACAGTGCGCGCCGTACGAAGCCCTTTACGGACACAAGTGCAGATCACCACTCAACTGGTTGGAAGTTGGTGATAGTCAATTAACTAGGCCGGACATTGTTCAGGAGACATCAGACAAGATCAAGACGATCCAAGAAAGGTTAAAATCGGCCAAAGATCGCTAGAAAAGCTATGCGGATAACCGTAGGAAGCCACTGGAATTCCAAGTTGGAGATCAGGTGTTATTAAAGGTATCACCATGGAAAGGGCTATTATGTTTTGG
>NW_020201723.1:34198-35497 GCF_001531365.2 Cynara cardunculus var. scolymus
TTTATTTTGTAAACTTGTATTTGGGATTGTAAACTTTGGTTATGATGTATTTATGTTTTAAATTGTATGGTTGTGTTGTTTATACACTATTGCTATGAGACTCTACCTGCCATACCTCGCGTTTCCGCTTTAGCAGGGTATGACAGCGATGAGGAGACATAATCTACCGGCCGAGGAACCATTCACCCCACTCTTCAATATGCATGGCCATCGACCTACACTCTCAAAGGATGGCTACACCAAYGACAGGCCGATTTCCAGAGCCATGCTCAGTGTCATCCYAGAGACATCTAAGATTCGAAGAACTTAGAAACGCTCTCTGCTGTCCAATGCACCAAGGGCAGCTACCCCAGAGCGCATAGAGCCRTCACCTCAGTCAAGCGAGGGAGCACAGGAGCCATCTTCATCGGATGATGAAAATGATGATGATGATGACACTCCTCRTGAATCCCCCGACCCTACACATACAATTCCCCTTCCCTCTTTCCAGAGGGCAACCACCACCTCTACCCCTGGCGATCAAGGCCAAAGGGGTATTGAACAAGGACGRCCCAGTCCAAACCTAACCCAAACCAGCCATCCAGAGGCAATTCTTTGGGCGTCTAGAGATGATTTAGCTGAGGAACCATGACTTCCATCACCCTCTCCCAACAGAGAGGCGATGCAGACATAAGAGCCACATCGCCGCATGGCTCGACACTACCCTTCACACACCCAGAAGCATGTGTTGCTCCTGGCATTGCTGATCCACAAGATCGTTCAGAGCGATCTCCTATTCGTGCACAACACACCCTTCGATACTTGATCTAGCGAATGGCACACACATCTACTTCCCTTACCCGGCCTCTGAAGCGGAGGAAGAAGAAGAAGTTGTAGCAACTTCACGAGATAGCTCCTCACTAGAGGGCTATCAAGGACATGATGGAAGTCCTTTGATGCCTACATGTTCATAAGGCATTGAGGGCATCTCTGGAGCTGAGGCTCAACCTGCAGCATCTGTTGCTGCAGTGGTTACCCCCGTGGCCGATCTGGTCACAAAGGTTGAGTTCCAAGGCTTTGCTGRCTTAGTTCAGCGGTCCTTGGAAGACCTAAAACTCATCATTCAAGGGATTGTTGAAAACCCACCATCCATCGTTATCACCACCCTTCAACAATCCCTTGCCACCCTCGACACCCAAACCAAATACACCTCCACTCAACTTCAAATGCTACCAAAAACTGTTACCCAACACCACAACTCCTCATCCACCCTTGCCACCCAATGAAACCAACTCATGATGAGTTGCATCGCCACCCTCA